>NW_017308266.1:187512-194718 GCF_000935625.1 Nanorana parkeri | reverse complement strand
CACTCTTCATTTATTTTACAAGGACTCCATTCTATGATAATTTATCTCCTGTGTGTCTCCGGTGCATTGCAGGTGATGACCCACCTCCATGTGATTGAAGAACGGATGAACCAGAGTCTGTCCCTCCTCTACAAGGTCCCCTATGTGGCTGAACAGATCCAGGATGAGATTGGTAATTGTGTTGGCTGGTGTACGGCTTCTCGGTTTCCTTGAGGTGCGAGGCGTATCATGGCGGCTCTTCTCTCTCTCCGTACAGATGAACTCATGCAGGAGCAGAGGGCGGACATGGACCAGTTCACATCCTCTTTCTCCGAGTCGCAGGGTGACGTGCGGGTGAGCTCCGAGGAGAGCGAGGAAACTCCGATGAGAGAAGGAAAACTGGTCCGGCCATTCCAGGTCAAAACATTCCCGGCGATCAGCGAATCGGAAGGTACTTTACAGTAGACTGGCTGTGCTGTATGTCAAGTAGTGGGACATGATGGGGCTTGTAGCTTCAGAGGGGGGGGAGAGGACTTTATTGTACCCAAGGCAGCTTTCCGCAGCACAGCCATCCATATCTCCAGCTCCGTAAAGAACGGTGGTGCTGCTCTGTAATTTCTCCCCTTATGTACACTGGACTGCAGAGGCTGAAGTAGGGCCAAGTGGGCCACTATATGGGATGGACTATATACTGGACTTGATGGATTTATATCTTTTATTCAACCCCAAATACTATGTAACTATATTCACAACACTGTAGTGGAGTCTGGGAAGTGCACTTTAAGGTAGACATTTCCTTTTAAATACAGAGTAGGCCGGGCCAGAGCCAAGGGACCTGTATACTGTGTCCGTAGTTATAGGGGGTGAGCTGCAAACCCCGAGAACGTTCATTTGGTGACTTTGTAACAATTTAAGTTTTTTCTTTTAGCCACTTTTAAAGGAAATTTGTGTCCAAGAAAAGAGCGACACGAGGCATGTCCCCGCTTCATGCGTCTCTGATTGCCCTCAGTGACTGACTCCATGCAGACAGAGACTGGGATAGGGAACAGAATGGGGATTTCTCAGCAGCTTTATAAATGTCTACGATGTGTATATACTGTGTGTGTATGATGTGTGTGTGTGTATGATGTGTATATACTGTGTGTGTATGATGTGTATATGATGTGTATATACTGTGTGTGTATGATGTGTATATGATGTGTGTGTGTGTATATGATGTATATATACTGTGTGTATATGATGTATATATACTGTGTGTATGATGTGTATATACTGTGTGTGTATGATGTGTATATACTGTGTGTGTATGATGTGTATATACTGTGTGTGTGTATGATGTGTATATACTGTGTGTGTGTATGATGTGTATATACTGTGTGTATGATGTGTATATATACTGTGTGTATGATGTGTATATACTGTGTGTGTATGATGTGTATATACTGTGTGTGTATGATGTGTATATACTGTGTGTGTGTATGATGTGTATATACTGTGTGTGTGTATGATGTGTATATACTGTGTGTATGATGTGTATATATACTGTGTGTGTATGATGTGTGTGTGTATGATGTATATATACTGTGTGTGATGTGTATATGCTGTGTGTGTATGATGTGCGTGATGTGTATATATACTGTGTATGTGTATGATGTGTATATACTGTGTGTGATGTGTATATATACTGTGTGTGTGTGATGTGTATATATACTGTGTGTGATGTGTGTGTGTGATGTGTATATATACTGTGTGTGATGTGTATATATACTGTGTGTGTATGATGTGTGTGTGATGTGTATATATACTGTGTGTGTATGATGTGTGTGTGATTATACTGTGTGTGTGTGTGATGTGTGTATATTGTGTGTGTGTGTGTGATGTGTATATACTGTGTGTGTGTGATGTGTATATACTGTGTGTGTGTGTGTGTGTGTGTGTGTGTGTGATATGTGTATATACTGTGTGTGTATGATGTGTGTATACTGTGTGTGTGATGTGTATATATACTGTGTGTGTATGATGTGTGTATACTGTGTGTGTGATGTGTATATACTGTGTGTGTGTATGATGTGTATATACTGTGTGTGTGTATGATGTGTATATACTGTGTGTGTGTATGATGTGTATATACTGTGTGTGTGTATGATGTGTATATACTGTGTGTGTGTATGATGTGTATATACTGTGTGTGTGTATGATGTGTATATACTGTGTGTGTGTATGATGTGTATATACTGTGTGTGTGTATGATGTGTATATACTGTGTGTGTGTATGATGTGTATATACTGTGTGTGTGTATGATGTGTATATACTGTGTGTGTGTATGATGTGTATATACTGTGTGTGTGTATGATGTGTATATACTGTGTGTGTGTATGATGTGTATATACTGTGTGTGTGTATGATGTGTATATACTGTGTGTGTGTATGATGTGTATATACTGTGTGTGTGTATGATGTGTATATACTGTGTGTGTGTATGATGTGTATATACTGTGTGTGTGTATGATGTGTATATACTGTGTGTGTGTATGATGTGTATATACTGTGTGTGTGTATGATGTGTATATACTGTGTGTGTGTATGATGTGTATATACTGTGTGTGTGTATGATGTGTATATACTGTGTGTGTGTATGATGTGTATATACTGTGTGTGTGTATGATGTGTATATACTGTGTGTGTGTATGATGTGTATATACTGTGTGTGTGTATGATGTGTATATACTGTGTGTGTGTATGATGTGTATATACTGTGTGTGTGTATGATGTGTATATACTGTGTGTGTGTATGATGTGTATATACTGTGTGTGTGTATGATGTGTATATACTGTGTGTGTGTATGATGTGTATATACTGTGTGTGTGTATGATGTGTATATACTGTGTGTGTGTATGATGTGTATATACTGTGTGTGTGTATGATGTGTATATACTGTGTGTGTGTATGATGTGTATATACTGTGTGTGTGTATGATGTGTATATACTGTGTGTGTGTATGATGTGTATATACTGTGTGTGTGTATGATGTGTATATACTGTGTGTGTGTATGATGTGTATATACTGTGTGTGTGTATGATGTGTATATACTGTGTGTGTGTATGATGTGTATATACTGTGTGTGTGTATGATGTGTATATACTGTGTGTGTGTATGATGTGTATATACTGTGTGTGTGTATGATGTGTATATACTGTGTGTGTGTATGATGTGTATATACTGTGTGTGTGTATGATGTGTATATACTGTGTGTGTGTATGATGTGTATATACTGTGTGTGTGTATGATGTGTATATACTGTGTGTGTGTATGATGTGTATATACTGTGTGTGTGTATGATGTGTATATACTGTGTGTGTGTATGATGTGTATATACTGTGTGTGTGTATGATGTGTATATACTGTGTGTGTGTATGATGTGTATATACTGTGTGTGTGTATGATGTGTATATACTGTGTGTGTGTATGATGTGTATATACTGTGTGTGTGTATGATGTGTATATACTGTGTGTGTGTATGATGTGTATATACTGTGTGTGTGTATGATGTGTATATACTGTGTGTGTGTATGATGTGTATATACTGTGTGTGTGTATGATGTGTATATACTGTGTGTGTGTATGATGTGTATATACTGTGTGTGTGTATGATGTGTATATACTGTGTGTGTGTATGATGTGTATATACTGTGTGTGTGTATGATGTGTATATACTGTGTGTGTGTATGATGTGTATATACTGTGTGTGTGTATGATGTGTATATACTGTGTGTGTGTGATGTGTATATATAGTGTGTGTGTCTCTGTACCCCTAAACGGTTTTTATTTACAGCGAGGTCTGTAGGCCTCGGGACCGCATTGCACGTTGTGTAGCCCATGTGACCTTCCCCCTCCATCATTGGTGCTCTGTGGATGGGGAAGGGACTCGCACTCCCACAATGCCTTGCTGTAACCGCCCTCTTGTGCTGCATGAACCCTCCCTCCTGCCAGAGTCACTGGAAAGCTTTGACCACGGCGGCGTGTCGCAGGGGGCGGGGACTTGGTTGAGCTCACACTTGAATCCTGAAACTTCCACAAACCTTTTATTTATTTTTTAGGTTGGTTGCTCTCTCGCACTGTCCCCCATTCCATCTGTCACCTCACTTTGGCTTCCATAAGTTTAAACCTTTTTACCTTCTGCTGAAGACAGCAATTCCACTCTTAAAGGGCCAGTCTACTGATAAGTGATATTTCAGGTGTAGGCGGAGGCTTGGTGGACAGTCGCCTTCTCTTGGGGTACTCCAGCTAAACGAATAGCTCCTGTCCTTGTGGTGTTCCCGCCCCCTTTGGGGTGTCTCCCCTCCTCCTCCTGCTGCTTTCCAGCAGGCCGAGGGACCACCGGACGCGGGAACACAGTTGGAGTCGCTGAGAGAACAGTCATGTGACTTATTCCCCACAGAATCCACCAAACGCTGAAATATCGCCTTCTGCTCGGACTGACCCGTTCCAATCTAATCAATGCTCGTGGTGATCGGTTGATTCTGGTTTTTGGGGTCTCTATCTTTTGGTGAGTTGCTGACTTCCTCCTGGTGAAGGGGTGTTACTCCCATTTTTATCCCGGTTATCATCCAATCTCTGACCATCTGTGTACGATTTTAGGAGTGGGATAGATGGGGGTGTGTTTAATTATTGGCGAGTTGCAGCCACGTGACGGAGCGAGAGTGCGTAATGCAGCATCCAGGCCGCGCGCAATGTGCGCAATTCCTGTAGCATCTCATGTTATATCCTGTATGCCCGCCATACTTATATTTGAGGGGTGGAAGAGGTCCGATCGATGACATCATATATTGATCGCTGATAGTATTGTAACGATCGGATCAGGAGTATTAGACGACTCGAGATCGGTCAGGTGACTGAACTCATTTTGGGTTGAGTTTTCTATGGTAGGTTGTAGCAGAAAGACGGCACCCCCCGCTGCACAATTCGTACGATGGAGAGGTCTGCGGTCACACCTTCTGAAGGAGAAGGCGGTGCCTGCAATGTGACGGAGTGACCAATCAGATGACGGAAGACTCTGGACCGGGTGCTGTCGGTGGGAAAGGTTTTAGCAAGTGTTGGACAACCATATTGAATTCCTCCTGTCGGACGGTATGACTCCGATGAGGGAAGTGACCCCCTCTGCTCAATGTGAAGGGTTCGGAAAGTTTGTTTAGAAGAGTTACAAAAGTGAAGGTGAGACAGTAGAGAGTGACGTCTGGATATCCTGAGACATGGCCGGTGTACCTGGGATGTGACCTCTTCATCGAGACCTTAGATCAGATCCCGGACGGTTGCCACGTGTGACCTCCCAGATACAGATATTCACCGTTCTCATATTAACTGTAGAAGATAAGTCCTCATCACACCCAGGTCTGTAACCCTTCTGCAATTGGCCCGGTGACGCCCTCAGCGAATCTGCCGCTCCAGGCAAACGCCTTGTTTGCCTCGCGGCAGATACGCCCCTGCATCCGACCAGCTTTCTCAATTCTGAATGACTTGTACAATTCTGAATGAGAAAGCTGGTCGGATGGCCAGTGAAACGTCTTCAAGAAAAATACAGCCAGTCCAGTTGCCTTGACTTATTTTCTACAGTTGTACCATGTGACCTGGATGAATGAACCTCCAGACATTCTCATATTGACTCATTCACTCAGGGATTCACTCAGGGATTTGCACAATCGACACATCAATTACAAGAGACGTTCATTCATTTACAACGCCACCTCAGCTTGACTGAGACCCAAATACCTCGCTCATCTCTCTGTCTGCGTATTGAGCGGGTCGGGGTCGAATCGGGTGATTTACAGGCCACGTTGCTGCATTACTGCCGAGATGCTCCGCCTCCCACATGGCTGCTCCTCCCGGGTAAAATCTGAGCTTTCCGCCAACTTCTGAATACGCCGAAATTCTGACCGCCCCCCTCTCTCCGCCCAGGATCCGGCATGGCCGATAACAAGCCTCTGATCGGAGCCGAAGAGAAGATTCTCAACAGCAAAGCTGACAAAGTGGTGAGTTTCCTCCCTGCTGGACTTGGTGTAATATTGGTTTATCAGAACCGCCAATCGGATTGCTGCGCTGGTAAAAAGATGATTGGCTGCTGGGTGGTAAACCCCAAATGTATTTCTTAGACGTTCCCAAACAGTTGGTGTGCCCTTTAAATACCGGGTCATCCTGCCAGATGCAGTGGCGACGCTCTGCGGGTGGATTTGGCCTTTGCAGCGTTGCTACCCCTGTGTGCATGCTCTGTGGCAGTGGTGGCGAACCTCGGCACCCCGGCTGTTTTGGAACTACAAGTCCCATGAGGCATTGCAAGGCTCTGACAGCCACAGACGTAACTCCCAGAGGCAGATGCATCTTGGGATTTGTAGTTTTGGCACAGCTGGAGTCCCAAGGTTCGCCACCACTGCTCTATGTGGCATCTCCCTCATACCCAGATCACAGGCAGGAACGCCTGTAGAGGAAGCTCCAGCTGGTTGATTGACAGCGGCTCCACCGTGGCTTAGCCCCACCCACAGACGGGGGCCAAGCAGTGCAGAAAAAGTGGGTAGGGTGACAGCGGCCCATCTGCAGCTTTGCTCCGCCCACGGACCGACCCCATGCGGTTGGGAACAAAGAACGATCACCTGACCAGAATAAAAAAAACCTTAAAGGTATTTCTTCTAGTTGGAATCCTGCGATTTAAAGGAGAATTCCGAGGTCAGTGTTTTTCCCCATAGTTCTCCTTAGGGTAGCGGGAGGACACAAACTAGCGCCCTCCCGTCACCCTAGGCTCAGTATATAGGGAGCTACAGCTGCGGTATACTGAGACGCCGCAGCCGGAGCGGATCCCGACAATTATGTCTGGATCCGCCCAGCTGCGTGAGTGACAGCTGGCTCCGCCTATCTAGAGACAGAGCCCGCTGTACCTGCCCCCTCCCCATTCTTCCCGCCAGTCAGTGCTGGAGGGGGGAGGGGGAGAATCACTGCAGGGAGCCGTGAGTGACAGTCACGGCTCTCTGCAGCGAGATCGAGAAGTGAGCGAGCGCCGGTATGTGTTCGCTCACTTCCCGATCTATTGAGCCGACCTGTGACAGTTATCTTGTCACATGTCGGCTCGTACTATGAGGCTGATTTTCACTCCCCTCATAGTTCCCTTTTAATGATGGATGATTGAGTGTTGCTGGTCTGTATCCCTAGAGGGAGGTGGATGGGACACGCGGGGTAAAT
>NW_017308266.1:185493-187396 GCF_000935625.1 Nanorana parkeri | reverse complement strand
GGAAGGTGTCCTTCTTCCTGAATAGCACCCAGCGGCTCGACATGGGGCGATCGTCCGCTCCGCTGTCCTCCATCTTCTCTACATGTCTGTGTTTGTTGTAGGTGATCGATGAGACCCTGGACGTGAAGGAAATGATCTTCAATGCTGAGCGGGTCAGCGGATTGGCAGATGAACAGGTATGTACCAATGACCCGTTTCCTCCCTCAGACAGATGCAGCGTCACCGGGCTGTGGCATACATATACCAGAGTGCAGATAGATGGTGGGGAGAGCCCTACAGAGCAGTAACGGGGGGTCAGCTTAATATAGGGGGCGCCAAGTGTGCCCAGGTTCTCCCCATTAATAGACACGTGACATCAGTGGCGTCACAAGGGGGGTGCGGCCCGCACCCGGGTGACACCATTGGAGGGGTGACGCCAAAATGACTGTCATTTTGGTGTCACCCCCCCTCTGAAAAGTCGGGCGCTCGGTAATGGAGATAGGAGGGGACCCGGCAGCATACCTCATCCCGCCGGGTGACTGTCCCCTCTCTCTGCCGGAGTCCATCACCAAGATGGCCGCCGGCAGGTATCAGGTACTGCACGCGCAGTGACGTCTCGGCTGGGTGACTCGGTTACCGCTCCGGGTGTCACCGGTTCGGGACGGCCCTGCGTGGCATACACCAGAGTCAGCCGCGAGGTACTGCAACACTTGTCTCTTCAGAGGAATGAGAAGAATCGAATCATTTAGGGAGCTCGCTGGGTCTGGTGAAGCAACGCTCCCTACCAATGGGTACCCAGAATGTGATTGGGGTGTAAGAATACCACAGGAGTGCCAAAGCGGTCCGAGTCCAATTCATGGTTCACAGTACGATCCCATAAAACAGCCGACCCGTTTCGGGGGCCCGGCCGCCATGTTTTTGTTCTGCGCTGTAATACGGATTATTTCTCCCGCAGGAGCCGGAGAGTCTGCGTAACCAGTTCAGCTTCAACAGCAGCACTCTGATTGGCCTCCTGGTCATCGCCGTGGCCATCGCCACCATCATCGTCATCAGCCTGGTCCTGCTGAGGAAGAGACAATACGGCACCATCAGCCACGGCATTGTGGAGGTGAGATCACGTGACCACAGACCTCCCCGTGCTGCTGTCATTGTATATGGCGGGGACTGAAGATCGAGTCATGTGATTTTATGTGGGTGGCGTCTTGTAGTCAGGTGATGTAGGTGGGCTGAAGCTCATCACTGACTACATACAACCTGATTGGGGGATATGCAGAAGCTCCGCCCCCAGGTTAGTGTGCAGTGACGTTCTTCTGTTTATTTTGGTCTAAAAACGCACGTGTGGGATGCAAGCCGTCCCCTTTAGATGGACATAGTCACTGACCAATAGTGCAAAGGGGCGGGGCCAGATTCTCAACCATGACCTGTCCTGTGATGCATAGCCACTGCTTCCATCGAGGCTGAGGGCTCTTGAGAGGAGTACTGGGGCAGGGTGCTGTGATGTTTTCAGGAAGCCATGTACAGCCCCCCTGCCTGTATTGGATAGAGAAGCACAGAGACCCAGTGATGACATCACCGGGTATAAAACAAGGCAAATGGATTTATTTAAAATGTCCATTAGCGTATTGATGAGGGGGAGGGGGGATCGGAGAAGGCCAATCATTGGGATTTAGTGGGGGGCGGAGTTTGTGCCTGAGCTCCGCCCCTCCACCACGGCACAGAAAGCTCCTATTGACGTGTGATCAGATGCTCCTGGTTCCGGCCCGCGCGGCCCTCCTGAACATCTTTTTTTGTGTGTTCTAGGTGGATCCGATGCTGACCCCGGAGGAGCGTCACCTGAACAAGATGCAGAACCACGGCTACGAAAACCCAACGTACAAATATCTGGAGCAAATGCAGATCTGAGGACCACCTGACCTGGGGGAGG
>NW_017308266.1:180832-184394 GCF_000935625.1 Nanorana parkeri | reverse complement strand
GGGAGTGGTTAGGAAATGGCGGTTTGTGACTGACTTCCTGTTGAGGAGGAGGGGGGTCATGGCCACGCCCACGGTCAGCTGACGTCTCCTCGCGGAATATCTTGGCAGATATTTTGTTTTTTTCTTATAAATTCCGCTTGTGAAAAGCTCAAACATACTACTGATATATATTTTTGGCTTCTCGGTCAGTATCTTGTTAGTTGGGTCGGTGGCGACCGTTCTTGTTCTCGGTACCAATACTCGTGCCGGCGTTTTTTTTGTTTTTTTAAAGAGTGTTAATCTTGAATCCCTTCCCGGCCATTTAAGAAATCAAAACACCTCCAGCGTTGCATGGGCTTTCCCTATCATGTGATTGGTAGTCTGTGACCACGTGACTATGAAATCACCTTGCTGGGGCGTGCAACCGTGCGCGCTCCGAGCACAGAACAACAGCACCGGCCCTATGCATTTATGTGGCAGCACAGGCGTGCTGCCGCATCTGCGCATGGCCGATGACCATGGGTGGGGGGGCGGCTTCTGAGCGGGCTTGCCTTGCCAAATAGGTAATATTGCACTTTACTCACTCGTCCGCTCCGCGTCATCTGCGATTGGTGCCGAGAACGAGATGTCGGATGGCGTCGCATGTCGGGGTGGCGCTGACCAGCGTTTATGGTTTCGGGTCCAGAAGTAACTGAACACTGCGTGGCGTAGCGCAGACAGGAAATCCCGCTTAGCAAAGGTAAAGAGGGGGAATCTGCAGATAGTGTAAACTCCGCCCCCCGCGTCTCTACCGCTTGTAACATTGCGTTTTTGCGCCGCCATCATCATCTCGGATCCCATTCTCAGCTGATTTTGGAGGTTCTGGTAACCGGTGGTCGTGCGTCTCTTCTATTCCATTGAATTGTTTTCTTCCTCGTCTCATTTCTACTGCACTATGCACAGATCCCGCCAGATCCCTTCCTGTGTCGTGTGGAATGTTCAACCAATCACGTCAATAAACACTAACTTCCATACACCGCCTGGCTCCGCCTCCTCATTTCTGTCCGACCAAAATGTATCAGCAAAGAAGAGCCCAAATTCCCTAAATATGGACGTCGCCTACAAGAAACACCCGGAACTGCCCTGAAAGTTCACATTGTGTCCGGAATCCCCCCTGAAAAATAGCTGTGCACTTCCTGTGTCTAGGCCCACCTGAGATCCGTGCACTTCCTGTGTCCGGGCCCACCTGAGATCCGTGCACTTCCTGTGTCCGGGCCCACCTGAGATCCGTGCACTTCCTGTGTCTGGGCCCACCTGAGATCCGTGCACTTCCTGTGTCTAGGCCCACCTGAGATCCTGCACGTCCTGTGTCTAGGCCCACCTGGGATCTCTGCACTTCCTGTTTCTAGGCCCACCTGAGATCCGTGCACGTCCTATGTCTAGGCCCACCTGAGATCCGTGCACGTCCTGTGTCTAGGCCCACCTGAGATCCCTGCACTTCCTGTGTCTAGGCCCACCTGAGATCCCTGCACTTCCTGTGTCTAGGCCCACCTGAGATCCCTGCACTTCCTGTGCCTTGGCACCCCCTGATATCGGTGCACTTCCTGTGCCTGGGCACCCCCTGAAATCGGTGCACTTCCTGTGCCTGGGCTTCCCCTAAAATCGGTGCACTTCCTGTACCTAGGCACTCCTGATATCGGTGCACTTCCTGTGCCTGGGCACCCCCTGAAATCGGTGCACTTCCTGTGCCTGGGCTTCCCCTAAAATCGGTGCACTTCCTGTGGCTGGGCACTCCTGATATCGGTGCACTTCCTGTACCTAGGCACTCCTGATATCGGTGCACTTCCTGTACCTGGGCTTCCCCTAAAATCGGTGCACTTCCTGTACCTGGGCTTCCCCTAAAATCGGTGCACTTCCTGTGCCTGGGCACTCCTGATATCAGTGCACTTCCTGTGCCTGGGCACTCCTGATATCAGTGCACTTCCTGTACCTGGGCTTCCCCTAAAATCGGTGCACTTCCTGTACCTAGGCACTCCTGATATCAGTGCACTTCCTGTGCCTGGGCACTCCTGATATCAGTGCACTTCCTGTACCTGGGCTTCCCCTAAAATCGGTGCACTTCCTGTACCTAGGCACTCCTGATATCAGTGCACTTCCTGTGCCTGGGCACTCCTGATATCAGTGCACTTCCTGTACCTGGGCTTCCCCTAAAATTGGTGCACTTCCTGTACCTAGGCACTCCTGATATCAGTGCACTTCCTGTGCCTGGGCACCCTTTGATATCGGTGCACTTCCTGTGCCTGGGCACCCCCTGATATCGGTGCACTTCCTGTGCCTGGGCACCCCCCGATATCGGTGCACTTCCTGTGCCTGGGCACCCCCCGATATCGGTGCACTTCCTGTGCCTGGGCACCCCCCGATATCGGTGCACTTCCTGTGCCTGGGCACCCCCCGATATCGGTGCACTTCCTGTGCCTGGGCACCCCCCGATATCGGTGCACTTCCTGTGCCTGGGCACCCCCCGATATCGGTGCACTTCCTGTGCCTGGGCACCCCCCGATATCGGTGCACTTCCTGTGCCTGGGCACCCCCCGATATCGGTGCACTTCCTGTGCCTGGGCACCCCCCGATATCGGTGCACTTCCTGTGCCTGGGCACCCCCCGATATCGGTGCACTTCCTGTGCCTGGGCACCCCCCGATATCGGTGCACTTCCTGTGCCTGGGCACCCCCCGATATCGGTGCACTTCCTGTGCCTGGGCACCCCCCGATATCGGTGCACTTCCTGTGCCTGGGCACCCCCCGATATCGGTGCACTTCCTGTGCCTGGGCACCCCCCGATATCGGTGCACTTCCTGTGCCTGGGCACCCCCCGATATCGGTGCACTTCCTGTGCCTGGGCACCCCCCGATATCGGTGCACTTCCTGTGCCTGGGCACCCCCCGATATCGGTGCACTTCCTGTGCCTGGGCACCCCCCGATATCGGTGCACTTCCTGTGCCTGGGCACCCCCCGATATCGGTGCACTTCCTGTGCCTGGGCACCCCCCGATATCGGTGCACTTCCTGTGCCTGGGCACCCCCCCATATCGGTGCCCTTCCTGTGCCTGGGCCCCCCCCGATATCGGTGCACTTCCTGTGCCTGGGCACCCCCCGATATCGGTGCACTTCCTGTGCCTGGGCACCCCCTGATATCGGTGCTCTGTATCCTCAGAGCTGTATATCTGCAGTGTGAGATCATCTCAGGCTCGGATTTGGTGATGTCACTGCTGTGCTGCTCTCCTCGCATGACCCGGCTGTGTGCAGTCACATGGTGGCCAGCGGGGGGCGCTGCTCACCTACAAGCTGCACACAGACCGACATCAACGCGTTCCGGCACCCCGCCAGATTGCTGCGTTCCCAGATCAGAGGACCGATGTGACCGCCCCGCCACCGATGGGGAACACGTTCCCCCAAATCCCTCCCCCGCTCCTAGGTTGTGTGTATTGGCTGCGATGACATTGATACCCTGACCTGGGGTATCTGAGAGCGTCCCGTTACCCCCTCTCCTGTATATCTCTGCACAGCAGCATTCATGGGGGGGGGGAGGGGGCAGCACTAGAAGGA
>NW_017308266.1:176981-180675 GCF_000935625.1 Nanorana parkeri | reverse complement strand
GCCAAAACATTTCGGGGCCACATTGTCCCCCTTCATCGGGGCCCATGGGTTCCTCGGAGGAGGAATGATACATAGGGGTGGTCGGCAGTTGTGGTGAATGTTAGCAGAATTCTTCATTCACTTCACGTGAATCTTTCTACTGAGCATTAGACATATTATACTGGACGCCATATTGGATTCTGGCAGCACTGGCGCGCCACCCCCAACCTTTCTTCTCAATGGGTACCGGACCTGAGTAGTGGATACGGAACCATATGAGTACAGAGGAGCGCCAGATCAGGAGGGCGAGAGACCACAATCATTCCAACTGTTCATAAATAGGTCCTTTAAAAACATCCAACGCGTTTCAGGGCCAACCCCCTACTCCCCTCCCCCTTCATCAGAGGAGACCGTGACCACACCCATATTATATATTAGGCCCCCTCACACACCCTCCAGGACCTGATACACTGTAGATCTGGGTGGTTGCTGTTTCCTCTGACTCCATTCCTGATCCTGTGCTGAGCCCTGAAGAAGGGGGAGGGGTTTGGCTGTGAAACGCGTTGGATTCTTATATGAAATGATCTTGGACTCGTTCATCCTTTTGATCTGTTTTTTCTGGTTATTTGACATCTTCAGGTTCTGTGCGGCTTCCAGCGGCTGCCGAAACGAGGACGACGAGCAAGAAGGTTCAATTGGTATTGGCCTAACATTCGGTGACAACGCTCTATATACAGGGTATGAAAACAATCCGGGTGATGCCATCCTGGAGGTACTTCCTGTTATAGGGTGACAACGCTCTGTGCTCGTTCAGACACTTCCTGTTATAGGGTGACAACGCTCTGTGCTCGTTCAGACACTTCCTGTTATAGGGTGACAACGCTCTGTCCTTGTTCAGACACTTCATACTTTAGAAATTGCTCTGCCCTTGTCCGCACATCATGCTCCTTGGTTGTCACCCTCCTGCGTTGTCACGGCAGCATGGGCAGGGCAGTAAAGATGGCGCTGGTTCTCTGGGGACAGAACAAGGAATCATTTCCCAGGAGAATGTTAACGGTTGGCTCTTCGGTCAGATCTGCAGCATTTACGTGACACTGCACAGGAGAACACGCATGTACTTGACATGTTTACATTCTGACACCTGGAATGTGAAAAACCAAACTGCTATTTATAGAGCAGAACCAGAAATTCCGCATTCCATGTGCCAGCCGCGCCGTCCGAACAGAGCGACGACTGGGGTGGTTGCCGTGAGTAACCGCACCTTGTTCATACGGGTTCGTGTTGCTGCGTCGCGTGTCCCCGGATCAGCGTGTTCGTCAGACTGAAATCCTGGAGAGGACTTTGTATCACTTTGTTGTCACCGGGAAAGAAATCCGACGTTCCGTCTCCAGAATATTCCATCGGAATTCCGCAACTGAACAATTTCATTTCACCGATAACAGGAAATAAAAATGGCGAAACTTTCCGACGTCTGCGCCCTGCACTCCATACATTGTGCTCATGCGTCCGGGTGAATGAGCGGTGAATGAGCTCTAAGAGCCCCATTCACACCGGAGCCATTTGTCACGTTTCCCAAAGTGTGACAACCCTCATACACACTATATCGCCAGAAGTATGGGGACACCTTTACACACACATAAACTCTAATGGCCCCCCAGTCTTAGTCCATAGGGTTCAGTATTGGGTTGGCTCCGCCCTCTAATGGCCCCCAGTCTTAGTCCGTAGGGTTCAGTTTTGGGTTGGCTCCGCCCTCTAATGGCCCCCAGTCTTAGTCCGTAGGGTTCAGTATTGTGTTGTCTCCGCCCTTTGCCGATATAACAGCTCCGCCTCTTCTGGGAAGGCGTCCACAAGGTTTAGGAGTGTGTCTATGGGAATGTTGGACCATTTGTGAGGTCAGGTACTGATGTTGGGGGAGGGGCTCACAGTCTCCGCCTCTAATTCTATGGTGTTCTATGTTGCGCCAATCTGACGGCCGCATGGAGTTTGGAGGTCTGTAGCTATTGGCTCTGCAGACAGTTGGCGAGATCTGCGCACTGTGCGCTTCAGCTCTGTCATGTGACGTGGCCGACCACTTCCTGGCTGAGTTGCTGTTGGAGGACCTGAATCACATGATTGGGAGGGGGAGGGGCCAATACTTTTGGCAATATAGTGTATGAAGTTTCCATTATATCCGATCACACTGCTGCTTATCTTTCCGCAGAGTTCTGTTTTTGGCCCCAATTGATTGGAGGATCTGCAGCCGAGTGACACAAATAAGATACATTGTTGCTCGGAGTTCGGGGACTCGGAGGGATTTTTAGGATTTCGGTGTCACTTCGATGGACTCGGATCCCCCGACAGATCTGATTGGTCGCCCGGCCGCGGTTCTTCGCTCTCAGCCTCCCGTGACCTGTGTTCGCCCTTCCGGCTGCCAGAGGAGGAGGACAAAGTCCGGAGCTGTGCGGAGAGTAAACACAGGCGGAGCGACGCGGAACTTCATCGTATTTATGTTTGGAATGTTTGAGCCGCATTCACACGGGTGAACGTGTGCACGTGCGTTCACAAAATGTGTGAAAAACACGCATCAGGCTTACAAGTGCCGTTCATTGTGTGCAAAGACGTGACACACGCGTGGTTCATGAACACGGGAGGAGGTGGGGGAGCGGCGCTTGTCGTCGTGCGTAGGGCGGACCCCTGAAAGGTAACGGCTGCCCCGTGCGTGACGCACCTCAGTCCCCATTCACAGCACGTCACTCCGTGAACGCACGTCACTCCGTGAACGCACGTCACTCCGTGATCACAGTGCCGTCAACGGGTACCAACACGGAACACGTGTCCCCATTGTAAGATTTCACTTCCTGTTCCTGTGACAACGCAAACACTCTGGATTCTCGTCACTCTCAGTCCCAATGAAAACAATGACCAGAGCAGACGCAACGGGTGAATCTTCCCAACGGGGACACAGACATCAATAAAAACCTGACAGGGGCTCTGATCCTTCCATCTCTTGTCCTAGAGATTCCCCACGGGGGCGGGGCTTATTCACATGTCGGTGCGTTGTGTTCGGGTGAACCATACAATGAGCCAGAAGTCACACATGAGCCATTTTTTGGGGCGGAGCGTTACCATGCGTCGCTGTAACACACCTGTGCATCGGTCGGAGCTGCGGTGCCTCAGCGTGTGAATGAGGAAAGGCGGAGCTAATCTGCACCCCGGCTCCGGCTCATTGGCTCCGGCACTGAAGCCGATGGATCAGCATGACAGGCATCTTGTACCTCCATATCGGTCTCCTTCAATGACCCCTCCCCCCTCCTGTACAGGAAGTGATTTCTGCAGTAAATTTCCACCATAAACGAGGAGCCGCCATCGTCCGGATCTGATGGAGACGTCGTCATGTGACATCGTGAATCATCAGGATGGGGCAATCGCAGCAGGAAGTGGTATTTTTTTTATATGTGTGACACGGCGGTGGCTGTGATGGCGGAGTTCTGATTTTGGAATTGGATGGAGTAGGGAAGGGTTATTGATGCCTGTGTCCCCCCTGAGAAGATTGCCCCCTGACTTCCTGTCTTGGAGACACAACAGGAAATGAAAGGAGGGGGTGTTCTTCACAACATTTGGGATAATTAACCCTCGCCTCTTCCTCTGGTGACAACGGTGAGAATCGTGGATTTCTCTTCTCGCCCCCGGGGACAGGTGACAAAAAAAATGTCCTCACTTTAGGGGTCACGCTACG
>NW_017308266.1:174116-176889 GCF_000935625.1 Nanorana parkeri | reverse complement strand
TGTAATTCCGAGACAGACAGGGGCTAGGGATGGGGATGTCAGAGGATGGAGATGAGCGGGTGATACAATGTATCCGCAGGGAGCTGTGACGTCACTCCGTGGGGGTGTTTCGGGTTTCGGTTTCATCTCACCTGGTCGGGGAGTGTCCGGAGATCTCACGTGATCTGACCACAC
The DNA here is from genome assembly GCF_000935625.1 of Nanorana parkeri. Taxonomy (NCBI): domain Eukaryota; kingdom Metazoa; phylum Chordata; class Amphibia; order Anura; family Dicroglossidae; genus Nanorana; species Nanorana parkeri. Next base: position 176,715 of record NW_017308266.1, on the reverse strand, counting down.
CTAGCGAGAGTCCTACCTGAGACCGGAGAGACTGCACACAGGGGCCACACCGAGGAGGACACAGGAAGGCACACAGGTGGACTTTCAGGGGGGCCACACAGAAGAGGACACAGGACTCCCAGGGGCCACACAGAAGAGGACACCGGAGGACTCCCGGGGGCCACACAGAAGAGGACACAGTTGTTCCTCTTTGGAGTCCAGATCTAGGAGTTTCCAGCGCCCGGAGGAAGGACATCAGGGGCCCCGGATTGTTAGGGCCACAGCAGGGCTCCTTCCACCCCCTACAGGTCACCATGAGGGGTTTTTATTGACATTGATTCCACACACAGCCAGTCACGTCTTTTCATTATTGATCTATTATTGTCTATAGATTGGATATCACTTTGTGTTCTGTGAGATGGTCTGTGGTACCCCGATATACAATACAGAGTGTGTGTGTAGTATTGCACAGGAAGTGCGCAGTCCTCCCGGAAATTCTTCCCCCACAATCATAGTTTGGGATTCTTTCATGTTTGCTCTTCAGGAATGTTGATGAATGGGTCTGCATGGGATGGAACTACAAGTCCCAGCGCGTTCCAACGGAGCCAGAGACTGAACGCAGTGAAGCTGATTTACAAAGAGCTGAAAATATTCAAAATTTCAATTGTCCAATCGCGTGACATCCTCATCACTCGTCTCTTATCAGCTCCAATCATCATAAATATTCTACGTCCTCCTCACGTGACGACCTTCAGCGTCTGGAGGCCAATACTACTGTCGGGAGACCCACCGTCCCTGTACAGAGGAGCTTGCACTCTAATGTCCCCTCCCCCACAGTCACACACTATGATTATACTTGTATATAGCTCTGACATATACCGCAGTGCTGTGCAGTTATAACACGTGGTAAGACGCGCCGTTGCTCAGATTGGTGGTTTTTGGTGTCACCAGGACATTGGTTTATTTGGCTCTCTTAGTGCAGTCGGGCTCTATGATTATCTTCACATGTTGCTGGACTGAGGACCAAAAACTTCAGAGAAACTCCGCCCCCATCTGTATTTTGGGGACATGTATGAGGTCATCGCTTTCCACTGCTGATTGGTAAAACCTTTGATGTGGAAATGAGCAGAACGATGCAATGTTTTTTATGACATCATTGACCCTATATGGTCATATACTGAACCCTACGGACTAAGACTGGGGGGCCATTAGAGTTGATGTGCGTGTAAAGGCGCCCCAATACTTCTGGTCATACAGTGTATCTGCCAGTGTGTGGCCGGCTTCAATCGATCGATATAAAAGGGGGAGGGGCACTCTGAGTAAAATCTTCCACGCTGTGCCCAGACGTTCCGGAGTTCCTCCACAATGATTGGTCAACGTGACATTCACCCGCTATATATGTCCTGGTGACAGGGGGGGGTCACCAGAAGTGGGGTGGAGAGGAAATCAGCCAGTGGGGACACCAGCTCTGTTTTCTATAAAGGGAAATCCTTTGGGGCCCAAGGGCTACCTGCAGTTTTCCCTCCAGCAATGGCGTACAGCGAGCATTATGGGTGGCCCTCTGGTGATGTGAGGGGCCCCGTCCAGGGCTCATATACATTGGGAGTTTACAATCCTAGCTTTAATGTGTTTTTTATTGTGCCGCCGGAGGACTCGTACTTGGAGAGGGTGAGCCGTGTAAGCTGATGAGACAGTATTGTCAGTCTAACACTGGGAACATACCTACAGGTGGGTAGAGCAGAAGATGATCAGTTTGCGGCTTCTATTGTCCATTTAGCAGGCGGGTTATAGTGGTGACAACGATATGTTTTATAAACTGTACTACAGAAAGTGTTGTCACCCTCGTGCCTGTGCAGTGTGTAAATCACAAGACTGGCTGGACACAGTTGCAGATGTTTTGGCTGATAAAATAATTCACATACATGTACTCTGCGTGTTGCTCCGGTGACATGTAACTCTATGGTCCTATAGACCCTCTGTCAGTGTGTGCGGTCCATTACCCCCCCCCCCCCCCCCTCGGCATAGGACAGAGCTTGGTGCCGGTTGCCCGGGTACAGAGCACGCTACCTGACGATCCGGTCTAGTGACCTCCGGAGGAACGCGGCTCCCTAATTGTTCTGTTGGAGGTAATGAGGTCAGAGAGACGAATGTGGAAATTATGTAACAGTTCATCAGAAGATTCCGACATTGTATCCGAGGAGCGAGCGCACTTCCCGACTAATGCCGTATCCAGGGGCCGCAGCGCCGTATCCGGGGGCCCGCAGCGCCGTATCCAGGGCACAGAGCACCGTATCCAGGGCCCGCACCATTATACGGTTATATCGCTCACCCACCATGGGGGTATCCCGGGGAGGTGACAACGCTGGTTAAGATTTTTGGGGATTTTTTGTGTCGGCGTGGCTCCGTCGGTTCTTCTCCTTGGTGTGGGGGAGGGGAGGAGCTGTAATGGTTCCCATTAGATGACCTTCTCCTGATCCTGGTTGGACCCGACAACATTCTATTGTGTTTGGGGGTCTCCATAATAGGCTGAAGCCATAGGTGTCTGCTGTGTGCCCCCCGACTCCTCGGGATGCATGTGAATAGTCAGAAAGGAAACGTTCCTGTTTGGGGGGCGGTCCAG
>NW_017308266.1:170015-173899 GCF_000935625.1 Nanorana parkeri | reverse complement strand
GCCGCCATTAGTCACGCATGGGCTGTTTTTGTGTGTTCAAGTCCCATGATTACCCTGGACCTAAACCCGTGTGACATTAAAGGGAACAGCTAGAAATATCAGATGTTTAAACGGCACCCCCCAAATCTGGGCACTCCATAATCCCTGGTGATCCCACCATAAAGGTCCTTGATCAGGCACTTATGTATAAGTGACAACACTTTGTGCCAGTCTCCTTATTGTGCTCCTGTGTTGTCACACGGGCTTCCAGTGTAGACTTCCTGCGGCTGTGCCAACACAGACGTGGTCCACTGTTGTCACCATGTTGAAGCCGGCCCTGTGCAGTGGTGTCCGGTGGGTGTAGACAGGAAATGGCTGGAGGAGGGGAGTATTAGCACCGAATAGCCGGTACAATTGGTTTCATCTTGTTTGACATCCGAATTGTTCGTAGATTTTCCCGGTGAATCTGTGCGCAGTTTTTATGTCCTTGACCCCCCCGGTGGGTGCAGCTGCCATGGGGGTGCTGGTGGACCCCCGGTGGGTGCAGCTGCCATGGGGGTGCTGGTGGGCCCCCGGTGGGTGCAGCTGCCATGGGGGTGCTGGTGGACCCCCGGTGGGTGCAGCTGCCATGGGGGTGCTGGTGGACCCCCGGTGGGTGCAGCTGCCATGGGGGTGCTGGTGGACCCCCGGTGGGTGCAGCTGCCATGGGGGTGCTGGTGGACCCCCGGTGGGTGCAGCTGCCATGGGGGTGCTGGTGGACCCCCGGTGGGTGCAGCTGCCATGGGGGTGCTGGTGGACCCCCGGTGGGTGCAGCTGCCATGGGGGTGCTGGTGGACCCCCGGTGGGTGCAGCTGCCATGGGGGTGCTGGTGGACCCCCGGTGGGTGCAGCTGCCATGGGGGTGCTGGTGGACCCCCGGTGGGTGCAGCTGCCTATGGGGGTGTCGGTAGCCCCTCCCCCGGTGTGTGGCGTGGCCCCCACCTGGCTGATCTCACGGATTCTGTGTGGCGTCGGTTCTGGATATCTGATTATCGGACGCGGTGGATACCAGTATTCCGCCGCGGTAGCATTTCTGAGGCTGCTGATTTGACAATCTTGTTCTATGTAGATAAGGAACGGCTTCTGCCTCCGGCGTCCTCTCCTATAAATCATTCCCCGAACATTCATCCTCGGAGGGGACTGTCATGGTGGGGGCGGGGGGACTCACGACTCTCCGCCGCGTGACATCATCTACGCGTTCGGTTTCGGTCTTTTATTCGGCGGTGACGCAGTGACAGGTTCTCTTTCTGCTCTGACATTTGAGATACATTGTGTATCTGGTTTCATCGGGTTTGCCCCTCCCGGCTCTCTTCACCTCTCACCGTTCCTGGATCGGAGGATCTCACATTGTACCCGCCTCTGTGTGGCAGGGGGAGGGGCTGCTGTCAGTGCATGCTGGCACTTGTGGTTCTCCGGCAGCTGCATGTCTCGGGGGCCCGGCTCTGTCGTGATTGGAGTTCATTTTTAATTCCAGTTTTTGGTAAAAAAAATACAAAAGTGAAAATCTTCATAAACGTTATTTTTACCTTTTTTTCTATATTCTAATTTTTCTAGCAACAGAATTCCATAAAACGTGATGGCGGAACATTCCAGGGACACTCCATTAATGCCATTTATAGTCCCAGGGGCCCCTACAACACACACGGCTCCTCTGACTTGGGGCCCCTGTTATGGCCAACTGTCTCTTCTGTCCTCATTCTGGAGTCTCTGTAACACACATCCGCCTCTGTAATTGTGGTCTCGGGGGCCCCTATAACCTCTCACTCTACAATCCTGGGGCCCCTCTAATACAGCTGTGTCTTTCTCTCGCCACAAGCTCGGTGCCCCTAAAATATGCAGCTGTTTGGGGACCTCAGCATTTTGGGGCCACATAACTCACATCTGTCTCTTCTCTACTCAGTCTTGGGGCCCCTGCTATGCACAGCTGTCTCTTCTCTTAGCATTTTGAGGCCTTTTAACACACAGCTCTCTCCTATGTATTTGCTGTCATGGGGCCCCTGTTATACATCTGTCTCTGGCAGTCTCGGGGCCCCTGTAATACATATGTCTCCTGCAGTCTCGGGGCCCCTGTTATACACAACTGTCTCCTATGTATTTGCAGTCTCTGGGCCCCTGTAATACATCTGTCTCTGGCAGTCTCTGGGCCCCTGTAATACATCTGTCTCTTGCAGTCTTGGGGCCCCTGTAATACATCTGTCTCTGGCAGTCTCGGGGCCCCTGTAATACACAACTGTCTCCTATGTATTTGCAGTCTCGGGGGCCCCTGTAATACACAGCTGTCTCTTGCAGTATCGGGGCCCCTGTAATACACAGCTGTCTCTAGCAGTCTCGGGCCCCTGTGACTCTCTGCAGGCACATTCTTGGTTGATGGCGTTGGCCCCGTGATCTGGTCTCAAACCCCCCCCCGCCAGTGAGAGGAGTGGCCCCGATCACCAGACTGCACAGGGCCCCTGTGTGTGATATTTTTAAAGTGGACCTGTCACTCTCTATTGTAAGCTCCTTTTTATATGTTTTCCTGTGAGGAGGAATTCTTTCCCCTCTTGTTGGTATCTGTGATTTGAGGTTCTTCTCCGCTGTGCAGGTTGTGCGTCAATCACGGCGCCGATTGGTTCCTTGTGAATCAGAAGCTTCCAGAATAATAATGTTCATTAAATGTGATCATTTGCTGAGCTGTCTGTACATTTCTAGTGTGTCAGAGCCGCTTCTCCCCTTGTGGAATGTATCCTGAATGCTGTGAAGGTCAAATTAAAGGATGAGTCCACTTCTCCGCTCCTGGCCCCGCCCTCTCGCTCAGCCTTTATGTAATCCAATGAATTAACTGTAAGGCCGAGCCTCCTATGCAGATCAGAAGAGGCCCCCAGAATACTATACACACTATATTGCCAAAAGTATTGGGCCCCGCCCCCTCCCAATCATGTGATTCAGGTCCTCCAATCCCCTCCGTGGCCCCCGGTGTATAGGACGAGGCACCTCGGCGTGCAGACGCTTCTACAGACATTGGTGAGAGAACGGGTCGCTCTCAGGAGCTCGGTGACTACAAGCGTGGTGCCGCGATAGGTTGTCACCTGTACGATAAGTCCGTCCGTGACATTTCCCGGCTACTAAATATTCCGCCGCGGTCGCCTGTTACTGGTATTATAACAAAGTGGAAGCAACTGGGAACAACAGCAACTCAGCCAGGAAGTGGTCGGCCACGTCACATGACAGAGCGGGGTCAGCGCATGCTGAAGCGCACAGAAGTCGCCAACTGCCTGCAGAGTCAATGGCTACAGACCTCCAAACTCCATGTGGCCGTCAGATTGGCACAACAACAGCGCGTAGAGAGCTTCATGGAATGGGGGCGGAGCAGCTGCATCCAAGCCGCACATCACCAAGTGCAATGCAAAGCGTGGGATGCCGCGGTGTAAAGCGCCCCGCCACTGGACTCTAGAGAGGAGGCGTGTTCTCTGGAGGGACCAATCGCGCTTCTCTGTCTGGCAATCCGATGGGCGTGTCTGGGTTTGGCGGCGGTTGCCGGGGGAACGGTACTTGCCTGACTGCATTGTGCCGAGTGTAAAGTTCGGTGGAGGGGGGATTATGGGGGGTTGTTTCTCAGGGGTTGGGCTCCACCCCTTAGTTGGACAATTTCATGCTCCCAACTTTGTGGGAGGAGTTTGGGGATGACTCTGACACCCCTCCGTCCATACATTTCTGTGTGTTGTCAGAACTTCAGAGCTGAGAATATTTCTGGGAGAGATTTTGTGTACATGTAGAGTCTTTAACTCTTTCACTGCCAGTGTGTGCAGATATATGTGTATGATACGGTCTGTGTGAATGTAGCTACATAGATGAATTACAGTGTGGGGTTAGATTGTGTTGTCCCGCCCT
>NW_017308266.1:162611-169942 GCF_000935625.1 Nanorana parkeri | reverse complement strand
TGTGTGTGTGTGTGTGTGTGTGTGTGTGTCTCTCTCTCTCTCTCTCTCTCTCTGTGTGTGTGTCTCTCTCTCTCTGTGTGTGTGTGTGTGTTCCATCTCTGAGTGTAGAAAACAAGAACAATGTTACCAGTTCAGTGAATGATGATGATAATAATAGAGAGAAATAAAATCCACAATGGCCGCCGTGTCCTCCTATGAACACTGTATGAGGTTACACATTGTATACATTGATCGTATGATTGATACTCGTCATGGTGATGAGACGGATTGTATGACGGAGATTTCTCTGCCACATCGGATATAAAGGAATATTAAATATCTGGAAAGTGATGAGATGACGGAAAAGCTTTATAAAGTTTCCGGTTCCTGAAGATGGGGGGAAGTGGGGGACATTTCTGTTGGAGTTCACCTTTTTAAGAACAGCGATTGGTCGGTCTCCGAGGTCGGCGGTCTCCGAGGTCGGCGGCGTGTCTGAGCCGCGCTCTGCGCACGCTAGGTTTAGGTTGGTGGCGTCTCGGAGTGGACGAGCTTCCGGCATTTATGTTCCGGGTGGTTACCATGGAGATATCGGGTTTTTGTTGTTTATTAGAAGTATCCGAACGTTTCCAATTCACCTTCTTTAGAGCTTCATCGTTATCACACCGTCCTCGGAGAGCGGGGTCCGTGGTGGTCTCCAGTTCTGTAATATTGGGGTGCAATGAGGAGCGGCAAGGACTCCATTGTCTGCCATTGTTACTGTCGGTGTCCTCATGTAATATTGGGGTGCAGTGTGGGTGCGGTGAGGAGCGGCAAGGACTCCATTGTCTGCCATTGTTACTGTCGGTGTTCCTCGTGTAATATTGGGGTGCAGTGTGGGTGCGGTGAGGAGCGGCAAGGACTCCATTGTCTGCCATTGTTACTGTCGGTGTTCCTCGTGTAATATTGGGGTGCAGTGTGGGTGCGGTGAGGAGCGGCAAGGACTCCATTGTCTGCCATTGTTACTGTCGGTGTTCCTCGTGTAATATTGGGGTGCAGTGTGGGTGCGGTGAGGAGCGGCAAGGACTCCATTGTCTGCCATTGTTACTGTCGGTGTTCCTCGTGTAATATTGGGGTGCAGTGTGGGTGCGGTGAGGAGCGGCAAGGACTCCATTGTCTGCCATTGTTACTGTCGGTGTTCCTCGTGTAATATTGGGGTGCAGTGTGGGTGCGGTGAGGAGCGGCAAGGACTCCATTGTCTGCCATTGTTACTGTCGGTGTTCCTCGTGTAATATTGGGGTGCAGTGTGGGTGCGGTGAGGAGCGGCAAGGACTCCATTGTCTGCCATTGTTACTGTCGGTGTTTCTCGTGTAATATTGGGGTGCGGTGAGGAGCGGCAAGGACTCCATTGTCTGCCGTTGTTACTGTCGGTGTTCCTCGTGTAATATTGTTACTTTGTACTCACTTTGTGTTTTCCTCTCTGTAGAGTCTCAATGGCTTCGAGGAAATGGTGGAGTTCCTTCCGGCCTCCGATACCAAGAAGGTGGAGAAGATGTCACCGAAGACTAAGCTGCTGATCGCCGGTTTGGTGCTCGGCGCCCTCCTCCTCTCTCTCACGGTCGGCCTCCTGGTTTGGCACTTTGCATGTAAGTCATGGCGGTTCTGGTCTTTTGATAACTGGTGACGCTTCGTTCTCCGCGCCCGCCACTCAGTGTATGTTCTCTCTTCCAGACCGGAATGTCCCGGTGCAGAAGGTCTATACCGGCTACTTGAGGGTGACGAATTATCCGTTTATCAATGCCTACGAGAACCCTTCCTCGGCGGAGTTTGCCGATCTCTCCTCCAAAGTTGTTGAAATGGTAACAAACGTTCTTATTTTATCCGACATTATAATTTGGGGCAGATGGTTGAGTTCTGAGGATCGGGGGTGTGATGGCGGCCATTGGCTCTTCATTACAGGAGATGTACTGCTGGAGCTAATCCCTACCCATCCCCCTCTATGAAATGGCGCGGTCAGAAATGATGATGCCGAGGATGGTGTAACCCTTTTCCATCTGCACAAGTGGGGTGCCAATAAATCATTGTGTGTTGTAGTCTTCAGACCTCAGATCGGCCCCAATGCATGCACCACAGACCTCAGATCAGCCCCCCAATGCATGCACCACAGACATCAGATCAGCCCCCCAATGCATGCACCACAGACATCAGATCAGCCCCCCAATGCATGCACCACAGACATCAGATCAGCCCCCAATGCATGCACCACAGACATCAGATCAGCCCCCAATGCATGCACCACAGACATCAGATCAGCCCCCAATGCATGCACCACAGACATCAGATCAGCCCCCAATGCATGCACCACAGACCCCAGATCAGGCGTGCGGGTGTGCTTCATCCTCACAGCACGCCATCATCCTGGGTGTGCCAGGCTTTGTAATTGATTTCCTATTTCCGTCAATTGCAGCTACAAGCAGCAAATGACATCACGTGTCCACCCGGGCATGCCTGCCAGGGCTGCTGACATCTGGTCTGTCACCTCCAGATATATCTGCACGTTGGCACTCGTGTTATTGATCATATATCGGTCTATCACCCATTGATCGGTTATCAGTCTCGCTCATTTTCTGACTTTTCTCGCTACAGCTGCAGAAAACGTATCAAACCAGTCCAGCGATTGGGCCGCACTTTGTCCAGTGCAACGTGACGGCGTTCAGGTAATGCGCATTGTTTGTCTTTTATAGTTCATTGAATTGTGAGCAAAACCCGAGTCCCCCCCCCCCCCCCCCCCGAGGTTCCCTCACCCATGGAGGGCGCTCCCAGCACAGCGTTTGTGGGTCTGTGGAGGAGGAACTGACTCTCTGCGCACTTTGTAGACCTTCGTTGTGTCCTTTTCTGCGTTGTGACTCCATTCATAGTAAAATCTCGTGTTTTCTGATCTTCATACAGCGAGGGAAGCGTCATCAGCTACTACTGGTCGGAGTTTTCTGTGCCGACGTATCTGGAGGCCAATCTGGATGCAGCCATGTCCGATCTGAAAGTGCAAACGGTCACTCTGCGTCAGAGAGGCGCCCTGTACGTGGATTCCTTTGTGGCGTACTGTAAGTGATCGTCATTAATAGGAGTCTATTGCCAGCATTCAGAGTCCTCCGTACTACTCACCTCATCCCTGCAACAGAGGAGCTTACACTCTAATGTCCCCTCCCCCCGTCACATCAGTCTCTGTACAGAGGAGCTTACACTCTAATGCCCCCCCCCCCACAGTCCCATCAGTCTCTGTACAGAGGAGCTTACACTCTAATGCCCCCCCCCCCACAGTCCCATCAGTCTCTGTACAGAGGAGCTTACACTCTAATGCCCCCCCCCCCACAGTCCCATCAGTCTCTGTACAGAGGAGCTTACACTCTAATGCCCCCCCCCCCACAGTCCCATCAGTCTCTGTACAGAGGAGCTTACACTCTAATGCCCCCCCCCCCACAGTCCCATCAGTCTCTGTACAGAGGAGCTTACACTCTAATGCCCCCCCCCCCACAGTCCCATCAGTCTCTGTACAGAGGAGCTTACACTCTAATGCCCCCCCCCCCACAGTCCCATCAGTCTCTGTACAGAGGAGCTTACACTCTAATGCCCCCCCCCCCACAGTCCCATCAGTCTCTGTACAGAGGAGCTTACACTCTAATGCCCCCCCCCCCACAGTCCCATCAGTCTCTGTACAGAGGAGCTTACACTCTAATGCCCCCCCCCCCACAGTCCCATCAGTCTCTGTACAGAGGAGCTTACACTCTAATGCCCCCCCCCCCACAGTCCCATCAGTCTCTGTACAGAGGAGCTTACACTCTAATGCCCCCCCCCCCACAGTCCCATCAGTCTCTGTACAGAGGAGCTTACACTCTAATGCCCCCCCCCCCACAGTCCCATCAGTCTCTGTACAGAGGAGCTTACACTCTAATGCCCCCCCCCCCACAGTCCCATCAGTCTCTGTACAGAGGAGCTTACACTCTAATGCCCCCCCCCCCACAGTCCCATCAGTCTCTGTACAGAGGAGCTTACACTCTAATGCCCCCCCCCCCACAGTCCCATCAGTCTCTGTACAGAGGAGCTTACACTCTAATGCCCCCCCCCCCACAGTCCCATCAGTCTCTGTACAGAGGAGCTTACACTCTAATGCCCCCCCCCCCACAGTCCCATCAGTCTCTGTACAGAGGAGCTTACACTCTAATGCCCCCCCCCCCACAGTCCCATCAGTCTCTGTACAGAGGAGCTTACACTCTAATGCCCCCCCCCCCACAGTCCCATCAGTCTCTGTACAGAGGAGCTTACACTCTAATGCCCCCCCCCCCACAGTCCCATCAGTCTCTGTACAGAGGAGCTTACACTCTAATGCCCCCCCCCCCACAGTCCCATCAGTCTCTGTACAGAGGAGCTTACACTCTAATGCCCCCCCCCCCACAGTCCCATCAGTCTCTGTACAGAGGAGCTTACACTCTAATGCCCCCCCCCCCACAGTCCCATCAGTCTCTGTACAGAGGAGCTTACACTCTAATGCCCCCCCCCCCACAGTCCCATCAGTCTCTGTACAGAGGAGCTTACACTCTAATGCCCCCCCCCCCACAGTCCCATCAGTCTCTGTACAGAGGAGCTTACACTCTAATGCCCCCCCCCCCACAGTCCCATCAGTCTCTGTACAGAGGAGCTTACACTCTAATGCCCCCCCCCCCACAGTCCCATCAGTCTCTGTACAGAGGAGCTTACACTCTAATGCCCCCCCCCCCACAGTCCCATCAGTCTCTGTACAGAGGAGCTTACACTCTAATGCCCCCCCCCCCACAGTCCCATCAGTCTCTGTACAGAGGAGCTTACACTCTAATGCCCCCCCCCCCACAGTCCCATCAGTCTCTGTACAGAGGAGCTTACACTCTAATGCCCCCCCCCCCACAGTCCCATCAGTCTCTGTACAGAGGAGCTTACACTCTAATGCCCCCCCCCCCACAGTCCCATCAGTCTCTGTACAGAGGAGCTTACACTCTAATGCCCCCCCCCCCACAGTCCCATCAGTCTCTGTACAGAGGAGCTTACACTCTAATGCCCCCCCCCCCACAGTCCCATCAGTCTCTGTACAGAGGAGCTTACACTCTAATGCCCCCCCCCCCACAGTCCCATCAGTCTCTGTACAGAGGAGCTTACACTCTAATGCCCCCCCCCCCACAGTCCCATCAGTCTCTGTACAGAGGAGCTTACACTCTAATGCCCCCCCCCCCACAGTCCCATCAGTCTCTGTACAGAGGAGCTTACACTCTAATGCCCCCCCCCCCACAGTCCCATCAGTCTCTGTACAGAGGAGCTTACACTCTAATGCCCCCCCCCCCACAGTCCCATCAGTCTCTGTACAGAGGAGCTTACACTCTAATGCCCCCCCCCCCACAGTCCCATCAGTCTCTGTACAGAGGAGCTTACACTCTAATGCCCCCCCCCCCACAGTCCCATCAGTCTCTGTACAGAGGAGCTTACACTCTAATGCCCCCCCCCCCACAGTCCCATCAGTCTCTGTACAGAGGAGCTTACACTCTAATGCCCCCCCCCCCACAGTCCCATCAGTCTCTGTACAGAGGAGCTTACACTCTAATGCCCCCCCCCCCACAGTCCCATCAGTCTCTGTACAGAGGAGCTTACACTCTAATGCCCCCCCCCCCACAGTCCCATCAGTCTCTGTACAGAGGAGCTTACACTCTAATGCCCCCCCCCCCACAGTCCCATCAGTCTCTGTACAGAGGAGCTTACACTCTAATGCCCCCCCCCCCACAGTCCCATCAGTCTCTGTACAGAGGAGCTTACACTCTAATGCCCCCCCCCCCACAGTCCCATCAGTCTCTGTACAGAGGAGCTTACACTCTAATGCCCCCCCCCCCACAGTCCCATCAGTCTCTGTACAGAGGAGCTTACACTCTAATGCCCCCCCCCCCACAGTCCCATCAGTCTCTGTACAGAGGAGCTTACACTCTAATGCCCCCCCCCCCACAGTCCCATCAGTCTCTGTACAGAGGAGCTTACACTCTAATGCCCCCCCCCCCACAGTCCCATCAGTCTCTGTACAGAGGAGCTTACACTCTAATGCCCCCCCCCCCACAGTCCCATCAGTCTCTGTACAGAGGAGCTTACACTCTAATGTCCCCCCCCCCCGTCACATCAGTCTCTGTACAGAGGAGCTTACACTCTAATTCCCCAGTACAAGTTCTGACACCAGAGGGCCAGAATGAGTGGAGCTATTACCCCATTACTGATCCTGTACTCGGCACCTTGCTGGGGATGTAATGAAGTAAGACCGCAGTGTGAATGTTGTTGCTTTGTATCAGTGATGGAGTCTTCTGTGTATCAGAGTATTACATGTACGGCGCTGACTTCCTCTATAGAACTGCCCTCCTTGTGCTCTCATTATTCTCAGCTGTACGCAGGCGCCATTGTGACCACCCAATAAAATATTTTAACCCTTTCTGCTTGTTTTGCAGCTACCGATCCCCAGATGGCCAGAACATTCCGAGACAGTGAGTGAGATCTTTTGTTTCGTCGGTGACACTTCCAACAATTGTGAAGCGAAGTCTTCATTGTGTCATTTTTTTCTTATTTTTGTTTCTTTCAGACAAATGTATGTTTTTCTTGCACGCCACCGACGGCGCTGCCACAAAATTCTCCAGCCCCGGCTTCCCCAACGCTCCGTATCCGCCCAATTCCCGCTGCCAGTGGGCGCTGCGGGCCGACGCCAGTCACATGATCGTCCTGCATTTCAAAACCTTCAAGCTGGAGAGCTGCAAAGCCTCCAAAGGGGATTATGTGAACGTTTATGATTCTCTGACCGCCGTGGAACCGCGGATCATGATCAAGTGAGTGCAGGAAATCCTCTTCATCAAACACTGCAATATAATCCGATTTATGGGCTTTATCTACAATTCGTATTGTCCTATGAAGGTCCCTGTACAGAATTTAATGGGATACTTTTGGATTTGGATCACTTCTTGGAGTAGGAAAGGGTTAAATCCCCTGCCAAGTTGTGTGTTTTTGCTCTGTGTATCATTTGGGGAAATTTCCCTTCACTTCCTGTCCAAGAGACACAGCAGGAAGTTAGAGGCAATCTCCCAAAGTGAGAAGAATTCCTGGTGTCTCCTTTTGGCAGATTTCCTCTCCGCTCTTCTTCTGGAGACGGCTGTACAATTTTGGATTCACCTTTTTCTTGGTGACAAATAGAGAATGGTGGGGGGGGGAGAGAATGTAATTTGCAGCCGCCCCTACCCCTCATCCCAGTGAGGGGGTGCACAGAGAGACTCACCATGTGACGGGCTTGTGAGAATAGAGTGGGGGGGGGGGGGGGGGGGGGGGGGCTTGTT
>NW_017308266.1:160285-162538 GCF_000935625.1 Nanorana parkeri | reverse complement strand
TGGCGCTGGGAGAGTGGTGGGGGGGGGGGGGGGGGGGGGGGGGGGGTAGAGACTTGTTGATTAAATTGGTTCTTTAGGACAAGGCTAGGCAACCTCAGCACTCCAGCTGTGCAGGAACCACAAATCCCATAATGCCTCAGACTCTGGGAGTCGTGCCTGCGGCTGTCCGGGGGTCTTGCAGTGCTTCATGGGACTTGTAGTTCCACAACAACTGGAGCGCTGAGGTTGCCCGGCACTGGCCTAGGAGGTTGTTGTGGAGATGACTGTAATGTGCGTCGATTCTTTCCTTCATGTTCAAATGAAAGGAGCGTCGCAGGCCGGCCGTCATCACAAATCCACAAAGATAACAAAGTAATTTTTTTTAATAGAGTTTGTCTACTTCCTGCTCCAGTTCCGGCGCAAAGGATGTCACGTGCCCCAGCGTTGCTTTGTTACTTTGTCTGCAGATTGGATAAAAATGGAAACGTTTTGTGCCGCACAATGTTACAGAAATGAAGTTGTTTGCCCTGGAAATGTGATAATTGTTATTTCTGAATCAATAGGCCCAAATACTGCTCGGCCCCATGAGGGGGGTGCCGGGGTTGAAGGGGTTAATAGAGGGGTGAACAGGTGCCGGGGGTGAATAGAGGTAGTGCTGTTTTCTCAAAATGGAGGCTACTTCTAAACAGACCAAACTGGTTTTTGATGGTATGGCTGCCCTGTATTTTCTCCCATTATTTGTATCACAATGGGATGGTGTTATGGGGAAACTGTGTACACAACCAACGCCTAAACTGGACAAGGCTTTGTCACCATTGACTACTAATGCCAACTCATGATGCAACTGTCACCTAGAGCTGTAAAAAGTGAAATGCAGGTTGCATAGAGACGTACAAGTCTTGAGGGGCACCGCCCACGGGTGGCCTGCAAATTTCTCTTAAAAGCCAGGAGCCTAAAGGTGAAGGAGAACTTCAGAATGGAACTCTGACCAAGAGGACTCTCCATGCCACTCTGAAACAAAGGACTTGGACGCCAGAGACTGCAACCAGAAGCCATTTTCCTGCAAACGCTTCATTGCTAAGAAGTCCTGTTCATTTCTGGAATATGCAGCTGTAAGGTATTGTTTCTGCTCTTGGAAACCATTACATGTACTAGAAGTGTGCGTGCATGTTTGTAGTAGCCTGTGTGTATTTGTCGTTTGCTTTTCCTGTAACTAAGTTTGTACATGTGGCATTTTCACCTAGTAAAGTACTTTAAATGCTTCTGGGTCACTTTCTTTGAGCTTTACTGCAAGAACAGACAGCAAAATAGAATTATTTTTTTCTCCAAGTAGTACAATTAGGGGTGTGTGGGGGGTGAAGGGGTTAATGGGGGTGTGTGCCGGTTTATTGAAGGGATTTGTTGTTTGTTGCAGGTTATGCGGCACGTATCCTCCTTCGTACAATCTCACCTTCATCTCCTCGCAGAACGTCATGTTCGTGACGCTGGTGTCAGACGACAGAGAGAAGCATCCCGGATTTAAGGCGGAATTTTCTCAGATCCCAAGAACGACACGTAAGATTTTTTTCTCATGGGTGTAGCATGATTCCTCAACCAACGCGTTTCACCTTCTCAATCACTCCAGACGCTGTAGAAATGTCAGATGATTGTTGTGTGATCTCTGCGCGCGGGATCCGCCCAGCTGCGTGAGTGACAGCTGGCTCTGCCTATCTAGAGGCAGAGCCAGCTGTACCCGCCCCCTCCCCCGTCCGTTCCGCCAGTCAGCGCTGGAGGATCGGAGCGGGGAGGGGGGAATCCAGCCCCTCCCCTTTCACGGCAGAGAGCCGTGACAGGATCGAGAGGTGAGCGAACGCCGGTATGTGTTCTCTCACCTCCCGATCTACTGAGCCGACCTGTGACAGTCTCATTGTCACACGTCGGCTAGAACTATGAGGTGAGTGACAAGCCCCTCCCCCTCATAGTTCTCCTTTTAAAGTGTATTCTTGTCGGCCTTTGTTGGGTATATATGGATACAGGCATCCCCCCATCCCAGCTACAATGCTCTGCAACGTCCCATGCAGTAAAGTTAGACAGTGCGGGTGATGTCTAGAATTTGACCTCCAGCTCTGTGTATCAGCCAGCGCAGCGAGGGGACGAGGATGTTATTGTGGAATTCTCCGGAGATCTCGGCCGGCTGGAAAGTTCCTCTGAATGGTCTGCGGCCTTTTCACCCCCTTGTGTCTTCCTTGCAGTCTGCGGAGGAACGATTCGGGACGCCAACGGAGTGATCAGCAG
>NW_017308266.1:159448-160266 GCF_000935625.1 Nanorana parkeri | reverse complement strand
CAAAATGTCATCAAATTGAATGTTTGTTTTTTTCCAGGTTCCCGAAGACAAGTTTGTGAAAGTTCGGTTTCAGATGTTCTACCTGTATGAGCCGGGCGTGTCCATCACCAGCTGCCCCAACGACTACGTGGAGATCAATAATGTGAGGTGAGCGCTCGCGGGGCTTCTATGGGGAGATTCGGCTGGAGGCCTACAAACCACAGCGCACCTGGCTGCCCGCTCAGATTTGTGGTTTTGTAAATGTGACTGTGCGGCATGTAACACGTCTCCCCTAAGGGAGTGCTGGAGGCTGCCGTCATGGCTTCTTCTGCGTCCAAAGCATCTGTAATTGTGTTCAGCCAGTCTTGTGATTTCTACACCCTGTCAGGCGGCTGACACTGCCGAGCTCCCGTTCAGCTTTACCGATGTCTCTATTAATCTGCAGGGTGATGATGATTCTCCGCCCTTTGTGTGAATCGCAGACTGGCTGAACAGAATTAAAGTTACTTTGGCATGTTCAATGGTCCCGTTGCATATCTCGAGGTGTATTTCCATGCTGAGGAATGTCCCGTTCTCGTACGGCATGCGGCGTTACTGTACGTCATGCTAAACTGCTCCCTTTGTAGTCTGACCTGTGCCTGGCTGTCATTGTTTGAGTCCTGACCTCCGCCCCGTCCTCTCTCTCCCGCGCAGATACTGCGGAGAACGCGCGCCGTTTGTTGTTTCAAATAACAGCAGTAAAATGATGGTGAAGTTCCGCTCCGACCAAGCCTACGTAGACACCGGATTCACCGCGCAGTACCTGTCCTATGAGCCGAAAAACCGTGAGTACACCGGGG
>NW_017308266.1:149480-159429 GCF_000935625.1 Nanorana parkeri | reverse complement strand
GTGGTCGGTATTATGAGCACAGTATTCCCCGGGGGGAGAATTGGGGATTGTGTCCTGGAGGTGGATTCTCACTGTGATTGGTTTGTGTTTTCTGCAGCTTGTCCTGGTCAGTTCACCTGTAAGAGCGGACGTTGTATAGACAAGGGCCGGAAGTGCGATGGATGGAACGATTGTGGTGACTCCAGCGATGAGGTTGGATGTGGTGAGTATATCGGGGGGACTCTAGGTGCTCTGCAGTGTGAGGGGTGCAGATATATCGCTCCCACCCACAATGCACCTCTCACACCGTGCAGACATATATTGTAATTCTCTGTCATGTGTTGATTTGATGTTTTTGTCCTCCAGTCTGCTCCGACAAGCAGTTCCGCTGCAAAACCAGCCAGTACTGCAAACCGCGCTTCTTCCTCTGCGACGGCGTCAATGACTGCGGGGACGGCACGGATGAGCAGGACTGCAGTGAGTATCTGCGGTGTTTCTGGCCGCCATCATACCGTCGTCGCTGTGTTGTCGATTTGTCTCTAAAGCTGCATCGCAATGTCTTGTCTTTTCAGAATGTCCCGATGCGTTCCTGAAATGCAGAAACGGAAAGTGCGTGCCGGAAGCGCAAAAGTGCGACAACACCGACAACTGTGGAGACGGCACAGATGAGTCCGACTGTGGATCGGGTGAGAGCCGAGATGATGGTTTAGGGAATTTCGGGGTTCCTCTATTTGAGATTTTTGCAGCAACATGAATGAAATTCTTCCATTATTTTATCATTTCTGAATGATGTCATAAGCATCGAATGGGAGTCCGGGGGTGGGGTTATCCTGAAAAGGGGTGTGCGAGAGCAAGGCCCGCCCACATTAATTTGCATACACTGTAACGGAAATATATGTGACATTTAAAAAGTGAAGTTCTTGGTGCACTTCCAAGGAGAAGAAATCCCTAAATGTATCTTTGCAGCAGCCACTCTGATTCCGAGGAATCCTCCACTAAAGAGAAGTACAAACAACGTATCAGCCACTGCTCGCCCTGTATCTATGAGCCTCAACCTATTTGGGTTGACACTAAATGACACTAAACTCTGGAGATCAATCCTAAAAATCCCCGAACTCCGAGCAACAATGTATCTTATTTGTGTCACTCGGCTGTAGATCCTCCAATCATCTCTGACACTGTCCTTCCTTCTGGAGGGGGGCTACGTCTGTTCCCCATGGTCCCTGTGTGTGTTGTAAAGTAGTCACTGCTCCAAGCTCCGCCCCTGGGATGGACTATAATCTCAGTACAAATCAGTAAACTAAACATGAGATTGTAGTCCATCCCGGGGGGGAGGAGCTTGGAGCGGTGACTACAACACACACAGGGAGCATGGGGAACAGACGTAGCCCCCCTCCAGAAGGAAGGACAGTGTCAGAGATGATTGGAGGATCTACAGCCGAGTGACACAAATAAGATACATTGTTGCTCAGAGTTCAGGAACTGGGAGGGATTTTTAAGCTTTAACTCCGGAGTTTGGTGTCACTTTAACTTTATGGCAACCAAAGTTGTTTCCATTACCTCTTGATTGGTTCGTTTTGGTTCTTGATTGTAACAATAATCAGCAAAGTTTTCGGTGTTTTATGTGGAATTTTGTATTCTTCAATATTCTTCCCTGCTTTGGATTAGAGACGGTGAGGTTCTGGAATATTGTTACAATGAAGAGAGTTCATTGAAATGATTCTGTTTTAATTGGAACTAAAATTAAAAACAAGACCCAAAGCGAGCCGGCGGCTCTGTCTTGTGGAAGACGTGATTTCTACAATAAAACAAACTTCCTGCTTGTTCACAATCTTCTGTGGAATGTTCAGATGAGTGTTGCGTGCTCGGTACACCTCGGTGCCGGAGTCACGCTGGAGTTATCTCCTCTCTCGCCAAGACAGCTGCCACCTGTGACTCCGCAGACACCAGGGAGAAGATGTTGGCTAGGGGAGAGGAGCCGGGTTCCACTTTAACGCTGGGTTCACACTTTAGCGTATTGGAAACTTGCGTCTGCCGCGCTTTTCTTACCGTTCGGTTTTACCGCGATTTGCGGTAAAAGAAACGTGTGGCAAACGCGAGTTTCCGAGGGGGTATCCGGCTGATGGATACGCGCGTTTAATACGCCCCAAAGAAGCTCCTGTACTTCTTTGGTAGTATGGTGTTTTACCGCTCGTTAAAACGTGCAGGTGAGAACCATGCCCATAGGAATGCGCGGTTAAACGCTCAGGTGCGAACCGGGCCTTAAGCTTATAGATGGCGAGCATACGCCAATGATACCGAGTTTAAAAGAGAACTACGAGGTCAGGGCTTTTTCCCCATAGTTCTCCTAAGGGTCACAGGAGGACACAAACTAGCATCCCCAAAGCTCGGTATATAGGCAGCTACAGCTCGCGGTATACTGAGACGCTGCAGCCGGGGCGGATCCCGACATTACTGTGGAGATCCACCCAGCTGCATGATTGACAGTTGGCTCTGCCTATCTAGAGGCAGAGCCAGCTGTACCCGCCCCCACCCCCCGTCCGTTCTGCCAGTCAGCGCTGGAGGATCGGACAGGGGAGGGAAATCCCTGCAGGGAGCCTTTAGTGACAGCCACGGCTCTCTGCAGGGACATGATTGAGAAGTGAGCGAGCGACGGTATGTGTTCGCTCACTTCCCAATCAATTGAGCCGACCTGTGACGGTCTCATTGTCACAGGTCGGCTCGAACTATTAGAATGGGTGAAAATCACCCCCCTCATAGTTCTCCTCCTTTTTTTAAATTCTGTGACCGATTAAATAAAAAAGAAATCGGAGTTGTTTTGTAATTTACGATGAAATCCTTCGATCTGCGAATAACTGTCACTGATTTTTTGATCATGATTTTATCTCCTCCTCCTGTATCCAGCGAAGCCCACGGACTGCACAGCGTACACCTACAAGTGTCAGAACGGGCAATGTCTTAACAAGTTGAACCCGGAGTGTGACAGCGTGGCGGACTGCACCGACGGCTCCGATGAGACTTTCTGCGGTAAGAGAATACGACTTCTCCTTTCACAGATCCTGGTCATAGGCGGGTCACACCGATACCCACCGACATAGATATCATTCCATACTGGGTCGCGTCATTTTTTTATCGCGCCGAGCCCAGATCCGGAGTCTCTAATCTGCAAAAAGTTCCGAATTTTTGTTTCCCCGATTTGCTCGCCTCCTCCAGTCACCTTCCGGCCACAACTACTTTTATCTCTATCTATATCTATATTTTGGATTGCCGTTTTTTATTTTTGTTTTTTGTATAATTTTCAGACTGCGGGAAACGCCCTTACAGCAGGAAGACGAGGATTGTGGGCGGAGTGAATGCAGACATTGGCGAATGGCCGTGGCAGGTCAGCCTGCAGACGAAGAAGGACGGACACACGTGTGGCGCCTCGTTGGTCTCCCCGACCATATTGCTGTGTGCGGCTCATTGCTTCCAGGACACGTCTGGAATCCGGTATGACGTTCTCACAATATCTTCTTTAAGTAATATTTGGGATTTATATAATTCTCAAGTGGGCTCTTCAAGGGGGTGTAACTAGAAATCACAGGGCCCCATACAAAATTTTGCTATGGGGCCCTGTGCTTTCTAGTTACGCCCCTGAATGTGACTCCAGTTTTTGAATACTTAAAGGAGAACTATGAGGGGGGGAGGGGCTTTTCACTCCTCCTCATAGTTCTACCCGACGTGTGACAATGAGACTGTCACAGGTCGGCTCAGTAGATCGGGAAGTGAGGGAACACATACCGGCGTTCGCTCACCTCTCGATCCTGTCACGGTTCTCTGCCGTGACAGGGGAGGGGCTGGATTCCCCCCCTCCCCGCTCCGATCTGCCAGCGCTGACTGGCGGAACGGACGGGGAGGGGGCGGGTACAGCCTCTAGATAGGCAGAGCCAGCTGTCACTCACGCAGCTGGGCGGATCCCGTCATCTAAGTCGGATCCGCGCCGGCTGTGGCGTCTCAGTATACCCGAGCTGTAGCTCCCTATATACAGAGCTTAGGGTAACGGGAGGACGCTAGTTTGTGTCCCCCCGTTACCCTAAGGAGAACTATGGGGAAAAGCCCTGACCTCATAGTTCTCTAACACAAGATGGTTTCTGAGCGGCCTGTTCCAGTGTACGTGGCGATCTGTCATTATCGGCTCAATCCTCATGTTCAATGTCTTCTCACAGATATTCAGACCCCAGTGTGTGGACGGCGTATCTGGGTCTCCACGATCAGGCCACGCGGACCACCAGCAAGGATGTTGTGATTCGGAAGATAAAACGGATCGCGGCTCACAAACAGTTCAATGACTTCACGTATGACAACGATATCTCCGTCCTGGAGCTGGAGAGTCCCGTCACCTACACGGATTTCATACAACCGATCTGTATTCCCGAGAGCACACATGTCTTCCCCGTGGGAAAATCTATATGGGTGACGGGCTGGGGCGCTGTAACCGAAGGAGGTCAGTCATTACAGAGAGTATTTGTTGTGTTTTAAATTTTATTATCTGATCAAATATTTGAGGAATTCCGTCTTTATCAGGTTGGGAAAAGGGATGAGCTCCGGTTCAAACAAAGAAGTACTATGGGCACGTCCACTCAGTCAGCTGCGGGCCGGGCATTCCCCTCCCCACAGCTGCATGAGCGAGATGTTTGTGTGGATGTTGGTTATTTTATATGGTCATATCGGCATATTAGCTAAATGTCATTCACCAAATATAGTCATGTAGCCATTTTAGGTCAATGATGTCACTGCATCTCACCCTTTTGCTTACATCAAGCTGTGGGCTGGGAATTCCCTACCTGCAGCTTAATGGGTGGTACAGAAGGAGCTTCCTGCCATGTTAAGGAGGAGCTTCTTCCTGATTTTGGAGGTGCCCAGTTTTGGATCAGGAGTGTCTATGCCTAGTTAGGAAGTGCTGAATATTCACAAAGTGAACCTGTAGAGAACACCATTTCATACAACATTTGTTATCAGACAGTTGTGGACATATCCTCCACTTGTGACCATTTGTCTTCATTGTGCCCGGAAGTCCATGATCCTTCAATTTCCTCCATATTGGGGTTCATGTGTTCCCCCACTACCCGGTGTGCATTGTGGATGCTTTAGTGATGTATTGAGAGGCGTCAGTATTGCATTGTGGGAAGGGTTATGATGCAACAGATAAAGCCAGATACTGAAGACCAGGTCCGGGTAATCCCATAATAGTCAGCAGTCTGGATCAGCTATGCTGTTGGTTTAGGATCTCCGGAATCCTCTCTCTGTCCCGCCTGATTTCTGGACCCCCCATAGGACAGATAGGAACAGATATCCATGAGGAACATAAATGAGAGGACTCTAGGACCTTGGTTCTCAACTGGTGGGTCGCGACCCCGTTTTCAGTGGGTCACCGCATGCCTTCCACTTTTCTATGTGAGAGGCTCCTCAGCCTCCCCCTAGCACAGCGCTGTCAGTTCTCTCGCCAATCAGCCATTCAGAATATGCTGCCTGGTGCGGAGTGTCAGCTTGAGGTGGGATGGAGCTATGGCCACGAGGGAGCTTCATTCATCCATACATGCATTGCTTAGAGCTCCTTCACGTGACCCTGTAGAGGTGCCTGGACCGGAGTGACGTCACATTCTGGCTCCCGGCACCTCTACAGGGCGCACCAGGGAGTTGTACAAGCAATGCATGTATAGATGGAGCTCCGTCGCAGCGCAGCACTGGACCCCAAGCTGAGGATCGCCCGCACCAGAACGCACGGTACTACAATGACGTGTGTTCCATTGCAGTGCAACTTGGGTCGCCACTTAATGTCCAAGTACAAATGTGGGTCCTGAGGTTACACAGGTTGAGAACAACAGCTCTAGAACATATAGAGAAGCACCGGGCACGTTGCATTCATGCAGCTCTGGTCTGTATATCCTTCATTTCCCATTCATTGTTCTTTCAATGTCGGCTGTCAGAAATCAGAATGGAGTTTGAATGAGTTGCAGTAGATGGAGGTTTAGTAGACCCGAGGATAAAGATGACTGACCCCATTGTTCTGTCTCCGTGCAGGCGTCGGGGCCGCCGTACTACAGAAAGCTGAGATCCGAATCATCAATCAGACCGAATGTAATAAATTGCTGGACGGCCAACTAACCAGCCGTATGATCTGCGCTGGGTACGTCAGTGGCGGGATCGATGCGTGTCAGGTGAGCTCTCCTCTATTCTTTCACAAAAGTTTTTATTCGGTTTTTGTCTGTTTTTTCGCATGAAGGTTACAAAAATAACAGAGGTAGGGCATGCAAGCCCTGCAACGGGGAACACCAATAGAAAATGTACAGTCGCATCATTGTGCAGAGCCCCGCAGATTGTATAACAGAAGTAATAGAACGGGTGTTAAAGAACAATTTGGGAGCGTGAAAGTGGCATTGCTGTTCAGTTCTAGTGCATAAGACACATAATAACATGGAAAAGGAGCATCATAGGGGGAACTTTTCGGGGTCAGGTGTCTGAATATTGCGGAGGCGAGGTCGATGAGGTTCACGACCTCCTACAATACAAAACACAAAAATTCCCCAGCCTCAACCTGCCAGCCAGCCAGCCTGCAACCAAACAAGTAGCCCTGTCAACAGTATGCGTTAAAATCAGAGGTTTTAGTTGCACAAACTTTTGGCCAAAAATATGTAGAAGCCGCACCGCCGCGCCAAGGCACCTCTGCAAAGTGCGGCCCTAACTCTATGTATCAGAGTCTCCAAGTGTGAGCATATTAATGAAGTTGATAAATTACATGCAGGTGTACCTGGAGGTAGCCAACTCCTCCTAATAAGGTGCAGGGACGCACTGGGGGCCCAGCAACCAAAAATGCACGCTGGGACTCCAGTGCGTCCCCCAAACCAAAATAGTCAAACTAGAAAACATGGTACATGCATGAATCTATAACCAGCCTTTGTAGCAGGGAGCACATTGGGAAGGCTTACAACAATACAAAACACAAAAATTCCCCAGCCTCAACCTGCCAGCCAGCCTGCAACCAAACAAGTAGCCCTGTCAACAGTATGCGTTTAAAATCAGAGGTTTTAGTTGCACAAACTTTTGGCCAAAAATATGTAGAAGCCGCACCGCCGACCTTCACAACCTCCTACACCGGAACATTTGGTCCAGATAATGAGCACACCAAACAGCGCAGATCTGCGTAGGGATAGGAACAGGGAAGGTAAAGGAAGAGGTGATGGAGAAGGGGGTGGGGGGAATCGCCTCTATTCTTACATCACTTCTGGGGTTTCTGTAGAATCGAAATTTCACAACAAGAACTTTGAGAAACAAGATGTTGTTTTAGAATGATAATGAGATGTGAGGTATGGGCTTGAAACTTTTAGGACCCGTTAACCCACATGTGTCAAACTCAAGGCCCACCGGGCCATTTCCTAGACTTCTACTTTCAGATCACGGTATTCAGTTATTACTAAAACCCGTGATAATGGAATGTAGAGGCAATGATGATAAAGATGAGATACATTTATATAGTCTTACAGGCCCTTTGAGGGCAACCATAAATGTTGATGCGGCCCATGATTAAATTGAGTTGGACACCCCTGTGTTAACCCATCTCAGCTCTGTGACAGAATTTTTTGTGTGTGCGTGTTCAGAAAATAGCCACCTTTGCCCAAAGCCATGTCCATTTTGTTTCCCCCATTTTTAAAACTAGTAATACTATAGATGGGTACAAAACACAAAGTTCCCAGCACACCTGCCAGCTAGCCTGCGACAAAACAAGTTACCCTGTCAACAGTATGAGGTTTTAGTTGCACAAACCTTTGGCCAAACATTTGTAGAAGCCGCACCGCCCCATCAAGGCACCTCTGCCAAGTGTGGTCCTAAAAATATGTAGAAGCTGCTCTGTAATTTTGTTTTGTTGCAGGCAGGTGTGCTGGGAACTTTGTGTTTTGGTATTGTAAGCCCTCCCATGTGCACCGTACTATAGATAGGCCCCATTCATACCTGAGCATTTAGTAGCCCCAATGGCCCCATTCACACTGAGCGATTTATCGAGCGGTTTTTGCAGCGATATCGCTCTATGTAGCTTCTCCAATCCATTTCAATGGAGCTGTTCACATCTCGTCGCTCAATATCGCTCGACGCTGTAGCTTGTCGCTCCTACATGACCCTTTTTTCGAGCGATTTTGCTCCTGATTGCATACAGCCCAATAGGAAAAAGTCGCGCGACAAGTCGCTCAATATCGCTCGTATAAAATGGCGCGGAAAATCGCGCGATTTTGATGTCGCTCAGTGTGAATGTTACAACACTCAACAGGAGGGAACCAATTGTTTGCAGCGGTCCCTGTTCACACCCGAGCGTTCTGTTGCCTGTAGCAAAATGTCTCCAGCACAAAAAGGCATGGGCCTCGTACAATGTAACGGGAGCACCTGAAATACCTGCATAATGGGTTTTTTTCGTGTGGTTTTTGCCTAGTAAGTGGCCTTGCGTTGCCTAAAAACAAACACTCAAGCCTGAAGCTCCCGTAAAAACTGAAAACACTCGAAAGACACCCAGCTCTGTGTAAATGGGGCCCGAGGTTGTCTTTTGATTCTGTGATTAGTCATTTATTATAATAATAATGTTTCTGGTACAATGAATAGTGGAATTGTTTGCCAATAAAATGAAAGTTTTTTTTAAATAATCTACATATATCTATATATAGTACTAATATGGAAATACGTTTTGCTTATCTTATATAAAAACAAACCAAATCAATAGTAAGTGTATTTTAAGTGGAGCAAGCCTTTTAATTGGGGTTAGTTGCGCATCACAAGGGGTTAAGGGCCAGTTCACACCACTTACCAATGGTAGCTGCTGGAATGCGGTGTAATCGCACACTAAACTCCTCCCTTTTTTTTTCTGGGGGGGTGTCTGTGGTGGTGCATTGAAGTCAATGGTACCTCAGCAACACCCCCGCTGTAATTGGTGTGCACGGGCACTAAACTGGCAGACTTTTATTTTAAGGCTTTGTTCACACCAGATGCAGTGCGGCCAACTCACTTCTTTGTGGGGCAGGAGGGGGCGTGGCGGGCTATTGAAGTGAATGGCACCGTAGCCACGCTCCATACGGCCGCAATGCACATTATGCCTGCAGTGTGGTCCGGTCCGGTGAAATCAAAATGCTGCAAGGATTATTTTTTTCGCACCTGACCGCAGGCATGATGTGTCTTACGATCCCATGCGGCCGATCCTATTGTGGGCGTGGCTACGGTGCCATTCACTTCAATGGCCCGCCATGCCCCCTCCTGCCCCACAAGGGTGAGAGCTGGCCAGAATCTGGCCGGAACTCGCTGCATCTGGTGTGAACGAGGCCTTTAAAAAAAAAAAATTTCTTCCACTTTCAGGTTTTTGGCTGATTGGTTTTTGGGGAGAAGAAGATACATTGTATTGAGCTGCTCCTTCCAGCTGCAGAGAACTACAATGTATCCGTTTTTTTGTTTCCAGTTGAACACACTGACACCTATCATCAGGGCCAGCAATGCTCCCGGCTGTAGAATGTATATTGGGACACAGGAAGTACATGATATAATGTGGTGTTTGGCCTCTTGCAGGGTGACTCCGGTGGTCCGCTGTCCAGCGTGGAGGCGAATGGGAAGGTTTATCTGGCTGGGGTCGTCAGTTGGGGCGAGGGCTGCGCTCGCAGGAACAAGCCGGGCATCTACACCAAGGTGACGGAAATGAGGGACTGGATTAAGCAGAACGCTGGATTGTAACCATGTGAAAACCTTTTTACCGATCAGATTATTTTTTTAAAAGAGACGATTTACGGTTCGGATTATTTTAGCGAGTTTTGTTCTTTTATGTCGCACACTCCGAGCGCACTGTGATTCTGAGAGAACTATTTTAAGCTACAGCACCATGAGTGTAATGGGATTGTGAAATGAGAAGGAACCCTTAATACTGCGTCCCATCGCTCCGCCATCTTGGATGAGGCGGCTGGCCTCC
>NW_017308266.1:149133-149436 GCF_000935625.1 Nanorana parkeri | reverse complement strand
ACACTCCATTCCTATATACAGCGAGTCCCGACTGCTGGAACTGAGCGCTTTCACACGGAGGACTTCATCCCATGGAACTGAACGTTGAGATTTTCGGGGAGATTTTTATTTTAGGTTGTGAATTCGGTTTTTTAATGTTTTTGTGTCAATGTACAGAATAAACTTGTTTGTATTATTTTAATGAACCTTTTCACTTCTAATATGTCATTGTTCCCCGTGCTCTGCCTGCACCCCGAAACTGGCCGCACGTCTCGCAGTCTCTGTGTAATAGTCTTCTGTTTATTATATATAAAATATACTATA
>NW_017308266.1:129089-148928 GCF_000935625.1 Nanorana parkeri | reverse complement strand
CCCCCCCGGCCACTTTATTACTGTACACAGAATTGTACAATCACCCCACACACACTTTTCCACAGAAGCCACTGAATAGAGATCACAGAATCATGAGAAAGGAGGCTGCAGTGCTACCCCAAGAAGTGCTTTGAAAACCCTGCTGAGTCTGGCTGCAGCGGATTGTATTGGGGTTAGGGTGATCAGGGTGGACTTTGATTTTAGCACAGCTGCAGTGTTTACTGAATGGAATTGGTAATTCAATGATGTAATTTGTTGCCCTTTGTGGATCCTTGTTAAGCCGTATGGCTGCTATAGGTGCCTCAGATCCCCGTATGGTAAAACAGGTCCAGAGAAATTTTGTGCTCTGCTCTAAAATTGGCTGAATCCTGGAACTCGCTAAAACCAAGATCAAAACATTTTGGGTTATTACCAAATAGAATTCTATTTATTGTTCATGTTTGTAATAAAATGTATATTGTCCTCCTAGATCCGTCCTCTGTCCACCCAGCACAGAAACTTCTGCTTTCTATGTTTTTTATTGATTTTACTATACAAAGTGCACGTAGCCCCTCCCCCCAGAAGGAAGGACAGTGTCAGATGATTGGAGGATCTACAGCCGAGTGACACACAAATCAGATACATTGTTGTTCAGAGTTCGGGGACTCGGAGGGATTTATAAGATTTAAAGGAGAACTACGAGGTCAGGTCTTTTCCCCATAGTTCTCCTTTAGGGTAACAGGAGGACACAAACTAGCGTCCTCCCGTCACCCTAGGCTCAGTATATAGGGAGCTACAGCTCGCGGTATACTGAGACGCCGGAGGGGATCCCGACGTAGATGACGGGATCCGCTCAGCTGTGTGACTGAAAGCTGGCTCTGCCTATCTAGAGGCAGAGCCAGCTGTACCCGCCCCCTCCCCCGTCCGTTCCGCCAGTCAGCGCTGGAGGAGCGGGGAGGGAGGAGGAATCCCTGCAGAGGGCTGTGACACGACCGAGAAGTGAGTGAACGCCGGTATGTGTTCCCTCACTTCCCGATCTACTGAGCCGACCTGTGACAGTCTCATTGTCACACGTCGGCTAGAACTATGAGGTGAGTGGGCGGAGATTCGAGATATTCGCAGCGGGTGGGGATTCGAGATATTCGCTGTGGGCGGAGATTAGATATTCGCAGCGGGTGGGGATTCGAGATATTCGCTGTGGGCGGAGATTAGATATTCGCAGCGGGTGGGGATTCGAGATATTCGCTGTGGGCGGAGATTAGATATTCGCAGCGGGTGGGGATTTGAGATATTCGCAGTGGGTGGAGATTAGAGATATTCACAGTGGGCGGAGATTAGAGATATTTGCAGTGGGCGGAAATTAGAGATATTCGCAGTGGGTGGAGTTTAGAAATATTCGCAGTGGGCGGGGATTAGAAATATTCGCAGTGGGTGGAGATTAATGATATTCGCAGTGGGCGGAGATTAGAAATATTCGCAGTGGGCACAGATTAATGATATTCGCAGTGGGCGGAGATTAGAGATATTCGCGATGGGCGGAGATTAGAGATATTCGCGATGGGCGGAGATTAGAGATATTCGCGATGGGCGGAGATTAGAGATATTCGCGATGGGCGGAGATTAGAGATATTCGCGATGGGCGGAGATTAGAGATATTCGCGATGGGCGGAGATTAGAGATATTCGCGATGGGCGGAGATTAGAGATATTCGCGATGGGCGGAGATTAGAGATATTCGCGATGGGCGGAGATTAGAGATATTCGCGATGGGCGGAGATTAGAGATATTCGCGATGGGCGGAGATTAGAGATATTCGCGATGGGCGGAGATTAGAGATATTCGCGATGGGCGGAGATTAGAGATATTCGCGATGGGCGGAGATTAGAGATATTCGCGATGGGCGGAGATTAGAGATATTCGCGATGGGCGGAGATTAGAGATATTCGCGATGGGCGGAGATTAGAGATATTCGCGATGGGCGGAGATTAGAGATATTCGCGATGGGCGGAGATTAGAGATATTCGCGATGGGCGGAGATTAGAGATATTCGCGATGGGCGGAGATTAGAGATATTCGCGATGGGCGGAGATTAGAGATATTCGCGATGGGCGGAGATTAGAGATATTCGCGATGGGCGGAGATTAGAGATATTCGCGATGGGCGGAGATTAGAGATATTCGCGATGGGCGGAGATTAGAGATATTCGCGATGGGCGGAGATTAGAGATATTCGCGATGGGCGGAGATTAGAGATATTCGCGATGGGCGGAGATTAGAGATATTCGCGATGGGCGGAGATTAGAGATATTCGCGATGGGCGGAGATTAGAGATATTCGCGATGGGCGGAGATTAGAGATATTCGCGATGGGCGGAGATTAGAGATATTCGCGATGGGCGGAGATTAGAGATATTCGCGATGGGCGGAGATTAGAGATATTCGCGATGGGCGGAGATTAGAGATATTCGCGATGGGCGGAGATTAGAGATATTCGCGATGGGCGGAGATTAGAGATATTCGCGATGGGCGGAGATTAGAGATATTCGCGATGGGCGGAGATTAGAGATATTCGCGATGGGCGGAGATTAGAGATATTCGCGATGGGCGGAGATTAGAGATATTCGCGATGGGCGGAGATTAGAGATATTCGCGATGGGCGGAGATTAGAGATATTCGCGATGGGCGGAGATTAGAGATATTCGCGATGGGCGGAGATTAGAGATATTCGCGATGGGCGGAGATTAGAGATATTCGCGATGGGCGGAGATTAGAGATATTCGCGATGGGCGGAGATTAGAGATATTCGCGATGGGCGGAGATTAGAGATATTCGCGATGGGCGGAGATTAGAGATATTCGCGATGGGCGGAGATTAGAGATATTCGCGATGGGCGGAGATTAGAGATATTCGCGATGGGCGGAGATTAGAGATATTCGCGATGGGCGGAGATTAGAGATATTCGCGATGGGCGGAGATTAGAGATATTCGCGATGGGCGGAGATTAGAGATATTCGCGATGGGCGGAGATTAGAGATATTCGCAGTGGGCGGAGATTAATGATATTCGCAGTGGGTGGAGCTTAGTGAAAATCGCAGCGGGTGGAGATTAGAGATATTCGCAGCGGGTGGAGATTAG
Source organism: Nanorana parkeri (assembly GCF_000935625.1). Lineage (NCBI taxonomy): Eukaryota > Metazoa > Chordata > Amphibia > Anura > Dicroglossidae > Nanorana > Nanorana parkeri. The sequence continues at coordinate 145,817 of NW_017308266.1, read as the reverse complement.
AGATATTCGCAGCGGGTGGAGTTTAGTGAAAATCGCAGCGGTTGGAGATTAGAGATATTCGCAGTGGGTGGAGATTAGAGATATTCGCAGCGGGTGGAGTTTAGTGAAAATCGCAGCGGTTGGAGATTAGAGATATTCGCAGTGGGTGGAGATTAGAGATATTCGCAGCGGGTGGAGATTAGAGATATTCGCAGTGGAGATTAGAGATATTTGCAGTGGGTGGAGATTAGAGATATTCGCAGTGGGCGGAGATTAGAGATATTCGCAGTGGGCGGAGATTAGAGATATTCGCAGTGGGCGGAGATTAGAGATATTCACAGTGAGCGGAGATTAGACATATTCACAGTGGGCGGAGATTCGAGATATTCGCAGCAGGTGGGGATTCGAGATATTCGCAATGGGCGGAGATTCGCAATGGCCGGAGATTCGAGATATTTGCAATGGGCGAAGATTAGAGATATTGTCAGTGGGCGGAGATTACAGATATTCGCTGTGGGCGGAGATAAGAGTTATTCGCTGTGGGCGGAGATAAGAGATATTCGGAGTGGGCGGAGAATTTGTTCATTCACAAGGTTGACACGTTATCAACTTTGGATTGTAGAACTTTATTTACACTTTTCCTGATTTACATACAAATAAGACGTCATCCCGACCTACTGTGTGCCCTCCCCCCCCCACCCCTCTCCATCTACACGGACATTATATCTTTGGGGGCGGAGCTGCAACATTGCTCTATTTAATGTTGTTACAATGTGTCAGAGCCCAGAGTGCAGGGGACACACCTCACTAGGGGCGGGGTCAGGACGCAGACCTCACTATGGGTGGAGTCAGCACACAGATCTCACTATGGGCGGAGTCAGGATAAACGGACCTCATTATAGGCGGAGTCAGGACTGACAGAACTCGTTATAGGCGGAGTCAGACCTCGGTATGGGTGAACGATCTGCTACTAGTGTTACTTGTCCGGTCCCGTTAGATTTCTGTGCTTCCGGGGGGTAAACACAGGTGCAGAACAGCGGAGCTTCTTCTAGAGGGGCCGGACAGTCTTGACTCTTTAGCTCGCTCAGAGCTCCGCCCCTTAATCCGGAAGTGATTCCAACGTGTGATTAGTTTGTTTCCGGTGCATCATTTCCGGTAGAGAGAGCGGAAGCCGGTACCGGGAAGGATGAAGCGAAGAAGGAGAGAACGGAGGACCGAAGAGGGGAGGAGGTAAGAAGAGAACTACAATTCCCAGCATGCTCTGCCACAGAGAGAGAGAGGGACTTCAGCTCCCAGCATGCTCAGAGTTAGGGGCTGTGACTCCTAGCATGTTTTCCTACAGAAGAGAGTCAGGGAATATAGCACCCAACATGTCATTCCACACTGACAGAGAGATGAACTATAACTCCCAGCATGCACTGCCACAGAGAGAAAGGGAGTGACTACAACTTCCAGCATCCTCCGCAACAAAAGTATAACACCCAGCTTTCCGTGCACAGAGAGTGTGGGACTATAACTCTCAGCATGCCCTGTCAGGTCTTATATGTTTCCGTGTGTCTTCCATGTGTGCCTGGAGTGATCTGTGTCTGGCATGTTCCGTGCCATGTGTGCTTGCTCTGTGCCCCATGTGTTTTCCGTGTCGTGTGCTCTGTGCCCGCTGTGTTCCGTGTCGTGTGCTCTGTGCCCGCTGTGTTCTCTTGTCATGTGTGCCCGCTGTGTTCTCTGTCATGTGTGCTGTGTGCCCACTGTGTTCCGTGGCATGTGTGCCTGCTGTGTTCCGTGTCATGTGTGCCCTACTACAACTTCCAGCATCCTCCGCAACAAAAGTAGAACACCCAGCTTTCCGTGCACAGAGAGTGTGGGACTATAACTCTCAGCATGCCCTGTCAGGTCTTATATGTTTCCGTGTGTCTTCCATGTGTGCCTGGAGTGATCTGTGTCTGGCATGTTCCGTGCCATGTGTGCTTGCTCTGTGCCCCATGTGTTTTCCGTGTCGTGTGCTCTGTGCCCGCTGTGTTCCGTGTCGTGTGCTCTGTGCCCGCTGTGTTCCGTGTCGTGTGCTCTGTGCCCGCTGTGTTCTCTTGTCATGTGTGCCCGCTGTGTTCTCTGTCATGTGTGCTGTGTGCCCACTGTGTTCCGTGTCATGTGTGCCCGCTGTGTTCCGTGTCATGTGTGCCCGCTGTGTTCCGCGTCATGTGTGCCCGCTGTGTTCCGCGTCATGTGTGCCCGCTGTGTTCCGCGTCATGTGTGCTCTCCGTGTGCCTGCTGTGTTTCGTGTCATGTGTGTCTGCTGTGTTCCGTGTCATGTGTGCTCTGTGCCCTGCGTGTATTCCGTGTCATGTGTGCTCTCCTTGTGTTCCATGCCATGTGTGTTCTCCTTGTGCCTGATGTGTTCCGTGTCATGTGTGCTCTGTGCCTGGCGTGTTTTCCGTGTCATGTGTGCTCTCTCACTGGCTGCACTGCATTGGTGGGAGGTGTCAGATTTATTTTGTCTTTCTCGCAGATAATCAGTCATGGATCCTCTGGACACGATGCTGAGCGACCCCCTGGATCTGGGGCCCGGCGTGGACAACCATGGGGCCCCCATCATGGAGGAGTGTTTGCTGGGAGGAACCAGAGTCGGCCTTCCCGAGGACCTTCTGGAGGATGTGAGTGTCGGTGCTGAGAGTCTGGAAGGAGAGCAGATCATTCATGTGAAGCCAGAACTTTTATTTATAGTTGTGGACGGATTGGGGGTTGGGCCCCTGTCAGGGTTCATCGCCATGCAAAACCTAAAGAAAGAAAGGTTTTGTCTCCACATCCTCAGTACAGACTCCTGTAGACTTTGTGGATCTCGTGGTTGGGGTTCCTGTTCTTGCCCCCCCCTCCCCCTCCTATATCTCTCTGTCGGGTCACCTTGCGGATCTCGTGGTTCCTGTTCTTGCTCCTCCTCCTATATCTCCCTGTCGGGTCACCTTGTGGATCTCGTGGTTCCTGTTCTTGCTCCTCCTCCTATATCTCCCTGTCGGGTCACCTTGTGGATCTCGTGGTTCCTGTTCTTGCTCCTCCTCCTATATCTCCCTGTCGGGTCACCTTGTGGATCTCGTGGTTCCTGTTCTTGCTCCTCCTCCTATATCTCCCTGTCGGGTCACCTTGTGGATCTCGTGGTTCCTGTTCTTGCTCCTCCTCCTATATCTCCCTGTCGGGTCACCTTGTGGCTCTCACGGTTGGGGTTCCTGTTCTTGCCCCCCCTCCTATATCTCTCTCTGTCGGGTCATTTTGTGAATCTCATGGTTGGGGTGGGTTCCTGTTCTTGCCCCCTCCACCCCCCTCTATATCTCCCTGTTAGGTCACCTTGTGGTTGGGGTTCCTGTTCTTGCCCCCCCTCCTATATCTCTCTGTTGGGTCACCTTGTGGATCTCGTGGTTCCTGTTCTTGCCCCCCCTCCTATATCTCTATGTCGGGTCACTTTGTGGATCTCATGGTTGGGGTGGGTTCCTGTTCTTGCCCCCCCCCTCTATATCTCCCTGTCGGGTCACTTTGTGGATCTTGTAGTTAGGGGTTCCTGTTCTTGCCCCTCCCCCTCTATATCTCTCTGATCACTTTGTCCCTCTTCCTCCCTCCAGCCGGATCTGTTCTTCGATGTGGTCAGTATGAACACGTGGCAGAACGTCCTCTCCGACTCTCAGCGGGAACATCTCAGGCAGTTCCTTCCGTCCTTCCCGGAGGACAACACTCGGCAGCAGGATGACATCATCCAGGCTCTTTTCCGGGGAGACAACTTCCGATTCAGCAACCCGCTGCAGACTGCGCAGAAGCTCTTCAGAGGTGAGTCTCCTCGCCACGCCAGTTCTTCCTCCACCGGCTGATCACCTTCTCAATGGGCAACTCATGGAAACTCTCCGTCATCAGCCACCTTGTCAGTGTTCTCATAAAATGTATCTAAAGCCAAAACTTTTCGTCATGGAGATGTGAAGCGTTAGAAGAGTTCAAGTCAGTCAGGGACTGCGGACCTGGTACAGGAGGCGGTCAGGGACTGCAGGCCTGGTAGAGGAGACGGTCAGGGACTGCAGGCCTGGTAGAGGAGACGGTCAGGGACTGCGGACCTGGTAGAGGAGACGGTCAGGGACTGCGCGCCTGGTAGAGGAGACGGTCAGGGACTGCGCGCCTGGTAGAGGAGACGGTCAGGGACTGCGCGCCTGGTAGAGGAGACATGGACGATATTCTTACATTTTAGTGGCGAATTTAGACGGTCAGGGACTGCGCGCCTGGTAGAGGAGACGGTCAGGGACTGCGGACCTGGTAGAGGAGACGGTCAGGGACTGCGCGCCTGGTAGAGGAGACGGTCAGGGACTGCGCGCCTGGTAGAGGAGACGGTCAGGGACTGCCCCACGCTCTCTCCCATGATGGACTATAATCTTACATTTAGTTTACTAATTTGTATTGAGATTGTAGTCCATCCCGGGAGTGATCTTGGAGCGGTGACTACTTTACAACACACACAGGGACCATGGGGAACAGACGTAGCCCCCCTCCAGAAGGAAGGACGGTGTCAGAGATGATTGGAGGATCTCCAGACGAGTGACACACAAATAAGATACATTGTTGTTCAGGGACTCGGATGGATTATTATGATTTCATTCCAGAGTTTAGTGTCAGTTTAAGGACTGGTAATGATTTTATGATGGCTGATAACATAACGCTGACACTGTAGTTATAACACTATATACAGAGCGGGCTCATTGTGCATGTGTGTGGATTGGGTCTGTTCAGTGCTGGGGATCAACAAGATAAACGGATGCAGATCTCGGCACATTTTCATTATAGATTTTTCACTCTCTTCTTTCTTGTGTTAGACGGCCACCTGAACCCGGAAGTGGTGAAGTACCGCCAGCTGTGTCTGAAGTCCCAGTACAAGCGATATGTCGGCTCACAACAGCAATATTTCCACACTCTGCTCAAACAGATCCTGGCCTCCCGGAAGGTGAGTGTAAGCTCAGATAGGACATACATGAAAGGGGTCCCCTGGCCTCCCGGAAGGTGAGTGTAAGCTCAGATAGGACATACATGAGAGGGGCCTCCTGGAAGGTGAGTGCAAGCTCAGATAGGACATACATGAAAGGGGTCCCCTGGCCTCCTGGAAGGTGGGTGTGAGCTCAGATAGGACATACATGAAAGGGGTCCCCTGGCCTCCTGTAAGGTGAGTGCAAGCTCAGATAGGACATACATGAGAGGGGCCTCCTGGAAGGTGGGTGTGAGCTCAGATAGGACATACATGAGAGGGGTCCCCTGGCCTCCTGGAAGGTGAGTGTAAGCTCAGATAGGACATACATGAGAGTGGTCCCCTGGCCTCCTGGAAGGTGAGGGTAAGCTCAGATAGGACATACATGAAAGGGGTCCCCTGGCTTCCTGGAAGGTGAGTGTAAGCTCAGATAGGACATACATGAAAGGGGTCCCCTGGCCTCCTGGAAGGTGAGTGTAAGCTCAGATAGGACATACATGAAAGGGGTCCCCTGGCCTCCGGGAAGGTGGGCGTGAGCTCAGATAGGACATACATGAGAGGGGTCCCCTGGCTTCCTGGTAGGTGAGCGTGAGCTAAGATGGAGCATACATGAGAGGGGTCCCCTGGCTTCCTGGTAGGTGAGCGTGAGCTAAGATGGAGCATACATGAGAGGGGTCCACTGGCTTCCTGGAAGGTGAGCGTGAGCTAAGATGGGGCATACATGAGAGGGGTCCCCTGGCCTTCTGGAAAGTGGGTGTGAACTTAGATGGGGCAAACAGTAGAGGTATCTCTGGCCTTCCAGAATGTGTCAGAGCTCAGATACAAGGAGAGACATGAGGGGGATCTCTGGCCTCCAGGAAGGTGAGTGTGAGCTCAGATAGGACATACATGAGAGAGGTCTCCTGGTAGGTGAGTGTGAGCTCAGATAGGACATACATGAGAGGGGTCTCCTGGTAGGTGAGCTCAGCTATGACATACATGAGAGGGGTCTCCTGGTAGGTGAGCTCAGCTAGGACATACATGAGAGGGGTCTCCTGGTAGGTGAGTGTGAGCTCAGCTAGGACATACATGAGAGGGGTCTCCTGTTAGGTGAGTGTGAGCTCAGATAGGACATACATGAGAGCGGTCTCCTGGTAGGTGAGCTCAGCTATGACATACATGAGAGGGGTCTCCTGGTAGGTGAGCTCAGATAGGACATACATGAGAGGGGTCTCCTGGTAGGTGAGCTCAGATAGGACATACATGAGAGGGGTCTCCTGGTAGGTGAGCTCAGATAGGACATACATGAGAGGGGTCTCCTGGTAGGTGAGCTCAGATAGGACATACATGAGAGGGGTCTCCTGGTAGGTGAGCGTGATCACATAGGGGAGATGCATGAGAGGGATCTGCCATCCACACAGGAGAACAACCCGCAGTGACTATTCCAGGGCAGGTTTAGGGCGCAATGTCTGCTCGATCCCACTGCAATCCAGGCCGATAGCCAATTGTGTCAATGTACTATTGACACAATAATGTCAACAGTACATTCCTCAACACTGACTTCAATGTAAGTCCTCGTTATGTCACCTTTCCATCCCCGGCTTGTTGCCTGATGTTCCTGTCACTATGCTCCTTTCTTCAGCATTTCCTTTGGAGGATTGACAACGCTCAAAAAGTATTTCCCCTCCCCATGGGTCAGCGGGGTGATGCAGTCACACCAGTGATTCATGTCTTCTGCACCCTCAGATGAGTGCTAGTTCTAGCATTGCTCCTCCTCTCAGTGACATGTGCATAGTAAGCGCTCACCCACCAGCCCCGCAGCAAGAGAACAAAGTGAAGGCTGCGCAGCCATGACCGCATTACCGGAACATTTTAGGAAAATGCGCGGGTAGATTTTTTTTTTTTATACTGATGCCCTCATTTCTTTCAGTTCTACTTTTATAACAAATGTCTACAATTTTGGGGGTGACGTCTGATGGTCAGTTCAGGTGATAGTGTTGCAGTTGTGCGCTCGTGGGGTCTCCGTCCTTCCCTGGTTTATACATTTTATATTCGACATGCAGGAGCTGTTGGACCTCGCCAGAAACAACGGCCCAGACCTGCTGACAAAGAGGAAGCCCACTTCTCCGCGGAACACAGAAGAGGAGCGTGAGAGGCGAGCACAGCGACGGTACCTGAAGATCCTGCGAGAGGTGAAGGAGGAGTGTGGGGATGGTACGCTGTCCTCAGAGGAGGAAGGTAAGAATCTGGCTCTGGAAGTTTGTCTGTCAGGAGGTTCTGTGGTCTGTGTGTGTAGTTTGTGCTTCTTATGAAATTATGTTTTATCTTTAGACCTGACCTCCTGGCTCCCCGGATCACCCACCAGTTCTCCTGGTGCCAGCGTACCTCTCCGCTCCATCCCCACTCTGTCCACACAGGACATGAAAACTGCAGGTAAGCCCTTCCCTGTTGCCATGGTATGTCATCATTTACTGTCCTTATGCGGGGGACCTGCACTGTGATGGCTATGCCTAGAAAATGTAGCTGATCTTTTCTCCATTACTGACTTACTACAGCTTGTTCTGCACCGTGCCTCTGTGTGGAGGCGGCCATCTTGATAAAGGAGCAGGGCTTTGCTTCCTCCCCCCCTGGTGACTGGTGGGGTAATGATAGCGGTGGAGGAAGCACAGATCACCAGAATGGAAGCAGCATAAGCAGGGAGATCCTTGTGCTGTTGGTATTCAGATACAGCTTTCTCTGCAGCAAGGAGAACAGTGAGCAGCAGAGTAGTGAAATCACCAAATCTGACTGACTGTAGGGGGAGGGAAGGACGGGGGTCAGCTAGGAGACTGTAGGGAAGGACGGGGGTCAGCTAGGAGACTGGGGAAGGACGGAGGTCAGCTAGGAGACTGTGGGGAAGGACGGAGGTCAGCTAGGAGACTGGGGAAGGACGGAGGTCAGCTAGGAGACTGTAGGGAAGGACGGAGGTCAGCTAGGAGACTGTAGGGAAGGACGGAGGTCAGCTAGGAAACTGTAGGGAAGGACGGAGGTCAGCTAGGAGACTGTAGAGAAGGACGGGGGTCACATATAAGAATGAAGGGAAGGACGGGGGTCACATATAAGAATGAAGGGAAGGACGGAGGTCACATATAAGAATGAATGGAAGGACGGAGGTCACATATAAGAATGAAGGGAAGGACGGGGGTCACATATAATAATGAAGGGAAGGATGGGGGTCAGATTTAATAATTGTCAGCGCAGAAATGCGACACGTCTGTAATTTTGTAACATCAATCTTTTCATTGTAGATAAAGTTGATCTGACGGAGCGCGAGTTGAAGGTGATGCTCCGGAGACATCGAGAGAAGCGGAAGCTTCAGCCGGTGAGTGTGGATGGCTTCATGTTGTATTTAGTGATAGATCCAGATTCAGGTCCACGGACAGAACTAGAGGAAGGTGAAGTGATAATCCGGGTAGGAAGATACGTTTCCAGATCAGAGCCGTTCTGAAGTCCTACATCTGCTTTCCATCCTCTTGTACAATAAAACTATAATGACAATGTTGCAATTTTATTGGGAAACGGAGCTGAATAATGAGAATAAACGGGAAAACTCAAAAACATGACGAGACGCAGAGAGAGGAACACAAAATGTATATATGTATATCCAGATACAATCCACAGCGTACGTCAAGGGGAACATTGGGGAATAGACGAGGATCTAGGAAGGGGAGGACAAAGGACAGAATATTGTCCCTAAGAAGCTGAAGATGAACGTTGATATGACATTAGCCATTTAGGCCTCATTCACACAGGAATCGGCTCGCACGTACAGCTCCCTGCTGCGTGCACGGCTGTACCGGGCAGCTCCCGGGAAGGATAGGTGCTGTGTGTGATTAGTATGCAGCCCCCGTCCTTCTCTATGGGAGTATGCGACCGTACACCCCCCTACACTCACCCGCCCTGCACGTCCGGCGGGTGCGGGTGAGTGTACTCGTACGCTGACAGGTTGGATCCTGTCTGCGTCCGAGCCAGGAAAAACGCACCCCTACGGACCTGCACTTGAGGTGAGCGTAGGGTGGGGGGGCGCACGGCCGCGTAGTCCCATAAAGAAGGACGGGGGCTGCGTACTAATAACACGCAGCACCAGTCCTTCCCAGGGGCTGCTCGGTACGGCCGTGCATGCAGCGCAGAGCTGTACGTGCGAGCCGATTCCTGTGTGAATGAGCGCTAATAGTGTCATCATAAGTAATTCCAGGATACAGTAGCTGTTTACAACCAACCAATCACAGTGCAGCTGTCATTTTTTAGTGCTCTTTGGGAAGCGGTGAATAGGTTGGGTATCTCTGGTTGCTGAATCTTCTCATTCTCCTGTAGGATCACCCCGATCTGATGACGGAAGAGATCACCACGAATGACGTAATGACTCGGGTCAACGCTGGCCGCAAGGGATCTCTGACAGGTAAGCGACGCTGACTCCGTCCAGGTCTGCGTGTTCTCATCGTGATTCTGAAAGGGCTCTGCTACCTAAACTGGCCGAGATCTTCCAGATGGAAGGTGACTTATACAGACCAGAAACAAACACAAATTGTTCCGCTGTCTTTTTTTAAAGGAGAACTATGAGGGGAGTGATTTTCACTCCTCATATTTTGAGCCGACGTGTGACAATGAAACTGTCACACGTCGGCTCAATAGATCGGGATGTGAGTGAACACATACCGTCGTTCGTTCACTTCTCGATCATCTCCCTGCAGAGAGCCGTGACTGTCAGTCCCCGCTAACCCCCCTCCCCTCCCTGTCCGATCCTCCAGCGCTGACTGGAGGAAAGAACGTGGAGGGGGCAGGTACAGCTGGCTCTGCCTCTAGATAGGCGGAGCCAGCTGTCAGTCACGCAGCTGGGCGGATCCCGTCATCTAAGTCGGGATCCGCTCCGGCGTCTCAGTATACCGCGAGCTTTAGCTCCCTATATACTGAGCCTAGGGTGACGGGAGGACGCTAGTTTGTGTCCTTCCGTTACCCTAAGGAGAACTATGGGAGAAAAACACTGACCCCCTAGTTCTCCTTTAATTTCTCATGAGGAACATTTGGGGGCTGCAATTGCTGTCCCTCTTTTGAAAATGCTCTTTGCCTGGCTGTGTCTGGCTTCTTTTCTCCATGACAGGGTTACTTTATATAGAATGTCCGGTGAACTGCTGGCTCCATCTCAGAATTGCTGCATTTGTGATAATGTGAGGCAATCTGATCGTTAGAGTCTCATTTATTTGGGCGGAGCCAGATTCAACAGTCTCCTCACATGTCTCCTGGGTGAGAGCACAACCTCTTGTCACATGATTCTGTGCTGCTTAACATACCCCTCCAAGGTGTGCGTAGGTGGGGCTTGTCCTGGGTGGGGGTGTGCTGTTCAACATTCTCTTCCTCCACTGTGGGCGGGGCACATTATGATGCTCCCCCTGGGGGGATGTGTAAACGGCAGGCTGGGGTCACAGGAATTAGGAAGAATACCAGGGTAATTCTGCCTGAAGAGGACCACGGGCGCTGTAGTTTAGGACAGCGCTGTTACCTAGAGAGTTTAGGTAGCTATTGTAATTTTTGGGTCGTCAGTGGGTCCTCTGCTGGTTGTTCCCCGGCTGGAGGGTGGGCCATCGGTTTTTTTGGCGGTCGGTGGTAGCTGTAGACTAAAGTTGATTGGTGATTAGAGGGACTGCTCATCAATTGATTAGCTGAGATGTCGGTGGGACAGATGGCGATTTGTCTAGCTCTTCATGCTCTGAACTGTCACTGGTATCTTGCAGCACTTTATGACTTGGCCACAATGAAGAGACGGGTGAAGGAGCAGGACGAGCGGAAGAAAAAGAAGATGAAGCCAATAAAGACGGAGCCGGAGGATTTCCCGGATGCACCTGAAGAAGCGGAGATCATGCCGGCACTGCTTCCCTCTGACTCCCTCAACCTGACCTCCGTGAAGGAAGAGTGAGTCCAACCGGGATGTACAATTCATCCTCTTTACATGGAGGGGAACTTATCAAAACTGGAGCAGACAAAATCTGGAGCAGTTGCCCACGGCAACCAATCAACTTCTCTCTTTAGTTTGTTCAGTGAAGATTTGAAAATGAAAGAGAGAAGCTGATTGGTTGCCGTGCACAGCTGCTCCCTATTTTGCCTGCTCCAATATTGATAAATTCCCCTCAATGTGTTTATTGGAGTCTTATTTGTATAATGTATTTATCAATTTTATTTCCTCCTCACCATAACCCGTACGGTTACTCTGTCTCGCTGGGTCCTCTATAGAAGTCATGGTCTCCATATACTGCACTGATGATGGACAAAATGCCTGAAACATCTGTGTGCAGTTTGGAATAAATGGCCGTATAATATTCCGCTATATTAAACTATACACCGGAGGATTGGAATGTATATCTGGCTGATGGGGTGTAAAGGAATGATTTGCCCCACCCACGCTCCTGAAATATATATACATGTGTGTATTGCTGTTTTTTCTGACATTTCCTCTCTTCTCATGCAGGCCCATGGAGGATGTGAAGCCACCATTGCCTTTCAATGAGATTTCAGCCAGTTTCTTCAGTCTCCTGCTGGATATATTGGTGGTGGAGGGGCCGTCTAATCTCATTCTGGTAAGTGGAGGACTCTGTAGGTGACAGAGGGGGATCTGTTGTGTGTCTGTTTGTGTGTCTCTGAGGGCTCTGTGTGTGTCTCTGAGGGCTCCGTGTGTCTCAGAAGACTCTGCGTGTGTCTCTGAGGGCTCCGTGTGTGTCTCTGAGGGCTCCGTGTGTGTCTCTTGAGGGCTCCGTGTGTGTCTCTTGAGGGCTCCGTGTGTGTCTCTTGAGGGCTCCGTGTGTGTCTCTTGAGGGCTCCGTGTGTGTCTCTTGAGGGCTCCGTGTGTGTCTCTTGAGGGCTCCGTGTGTGTCTCTTGAGGGCTCCGTGTGTGTCTCTTGAGGGCTCCGTGTGTGTCTCTTGAGGGCTCCGTGTGTGTCTCTTGAGGGCTCCGTGTGTGTCTCTTGAGGGCTCCGTGTGTGTCTCTTGAGGGCTCCGTGTGTGTCTCTTGAGGGCTCCGTGTGTGTCTCTTGAGGGCTCCGTGTGTGTCTCTTGAGGGCTCCGTGTGTGTCTCTTGAGGGCTCCGTGTGTGTCTCTTGAGGGCTCCGTGTGTGTCTCTTGAGGGCTCCGTGTGTGTCTCTTGAGGGCTCCGTGTGTGTCTCTTGAGGGCTCCGTGTGTGTCTCTTGAGGGCTCCGTGTGTGTCTCTTGAGGGCTCCGTGTGTGCCTCTTGAGGGCTCCGTGTGTGCCTCTTGAGGGCTCCGTGTGTGCCCCTTGAGGGCTCCGTGTGTGCCCCTTGAGGGCTCCGTGTGTGCCCCTTGAGGGCTCCGTGTGTGCCCCTTGAGGGCTCCGTGTGTGCCCCTTGAGGGCTCCGTGTGTGCCCCTTGAGGGCTCCGTGTGTGCCCCTTGAGGGCTCCGTGTGTGCCCCTTGAGGGCTCCGTGTGTGTCTCTTGAGGGCTCCGTGTGTGTCTCTGCGGGCTCCGTGTGTGTGACTTTGTGTCCTCAATCTCTTTTTTTCTATTTTTTACGGGAAATATCAGGGCTCTGTTTTAGATCCCAAATATTTCCAATATTTCCCTGAAGTCCCTAAAAGTAAAGTAAAAAATTAAAATATTAAATAAAAAATGAATAAATGAAAATAAATATTACAAAATGTAAAAATTTATAAAAATGTTTAAAAAAAGTTAAAATAAACATTTTTGGTTTCGACATTTTCATTTGGGTGCACCTCTTGTATTAACTCCTTAATACCAGCCATACACGTGTGGCAGCAAGGTGGTGGGCTTTAATCTGTACTGCCCCATGTGTCTATATTTTCTGCTAAATCACTCCCGGTGCTGTGACCCGTGATGTCATCGATTTGCTCCCATTCATATAGTGACGGTGAGCAGCTGGTAGGACGGGCTCACGATGTGACACTGTGACCGCCAATCACGTGATCCGGAAGCCCTTGTAGCGCCTCCGAGACGGAATTACACAAGAAAGACTTGTACCATATTTCAGACTTATTTTTTAATATGGGAAAGCTGCAATAAATTAAAAGGCTGTACTTATTTTTTTATTTTATTATTGAGATAATTAGATAATTATCATCACCTGCCTATGTCTGTCGAAGTTAAAGAGGCCCTGTCACCAGAATGTTCATTGCAGCAGAAATATTCCCATTGTGCAGACATTCAAAAGACCTGAGACTGCTGCTGGCCACCGCCATCTTGGATGTGATGTCAGCAGACTCAGAACGGTCACTCTTTGCTCCTCTCCCTGCCATCTACATAAAAGGTTATGTATGGAGGGGTGAAGCAGCTGGGCCAGCACAGACCGTAATCAGACACTTCCAGAAGAGGAGAGGGCAATGACATGCATGGAAATACAGTACTGCAAATAAACATGTCAAATACCTAATGTGTCTGTCTTCTACCAACAGTTTTGATAAGGTGGCGACAGGGCCTCAAAGTCCAACATAAAGTTATGCCTTACGCTGCCTTGGCCATAGCTTTGACTATGACTAAGGCAGGAAGGTGTCAGAGGTTGTTCTTTGTATAGATGCATGTGGAATAAAGTTTGGATTTCTTTGAAGGATCATCGTGTGCTGGTGATACAGTTTTTGAGTATATCTTGATAAAAGTATGGGGAAACACTGGGGGGCCCTTAGGTAGGCTGCACGGGGCCCCATGATTTCTAATGACTGCCCTGATTACAATGGGGAAACGCCTTGAATCCCTTCTCCGTCTGTGCTCTGTAGTTCTGCGTTGTTTGTAGTTCGGCGTATCTTGCTCTCCTCTCTCCCGTATTCTGTCATTTGTCGTCATTTCCTCTCTCTGATATTTCAGCTGGAAGAGAAGATTTCCCTGTGGCAGGTCTCCCCCGCCAGCACCCTGAACAGCTGGTACTCCACCGCCACCAACTGGTGCGACTTGGTCCACTCGGCCCTCCTGTATCTCAGCGGAGACAGCAAAGGTGAGTGTGAGCTCTGCTGTCAAATATGGAATACTCGGGCCCTATATAGGAATATATATATAGAGATATGGAATACTCGGGCCGTATATAGAGATATGGAATACTCGGGCCGTATATAGGAATATATAGGAATATGGAATACTCGGCCCGTATATAGGAATATATAGAGATATGGAATACTCGGGCCGTATATAGGTATATATAGAGATATGGAAAACTCGGCCGTATATAGGAATATATAGAGATATGGAATACTCGGCCCGTATATAGGAATATATAGAGATATGGATTACTCGTGCCGTATATAGGAATATATAGAGATATGGAATACTCGGGCCGTATATAGGAATATATATATAGAGATATGGAATACTCGGGCCGTATATAGGAATATATAGAGATATGGAATACTCGGGCCGTATATAGGAATATATAGGAATATGGAATACTCGTGCTGCATATAGGAATATATAGAGATATGGAATACTCGGGCCGTATATAGGAATATGGAATACTCGGGCCGCATATAGTAATATACAGAGATATGGAATACTCGTGCCGTATATAGGAAGAGAGAGAGAGAGAGAGAACACACACACACAATGTAAAGGAATATTTAGGATTATGGAGATTCCTCGGTGTTGCTGTTGTCAATCCTTCACATGTGATTATAGTGTCCGCACTCCGGCAGGTCTGTAGTTTTGGGGTTTCATCACACTCTTTGGTCACTTTTTTTCAGGCGCTCTGTCGGGTATGTCCCCCTATGTGGAGTTTCGGGAGAAGACTCAGCAGTGGAAGTGTCTCGGTGAGTACTCGCACCCTCTTCAGTCCCTTCTTCTGGATCTACAACTGCCGGACTATTAAATGTCGTCATTTATTCCCCACAGCGCCCCCTGCTGACAATGAGAAGGATTTGGTCGCCCTCTTCCACCTCTGGCTGGAGACCAAGGATCACATATTCAGCAAGGTGAGGGCGCTCCTTGGGTGCGCCATATTCAGCAAGGTGAGGGCGCTCCTTGGGTGCACCATATTCAGCAAGGTGAGGGCGCTCCTTGGGTGCACCCGACTCAGGGATTCCTCTCTGAACCTCTCTGTAGGAAGGGTGTCTGTGCAGTCTATAGCAACCAACCAGATTCCAGCTGTCATATTTTGGTGCAGGGGGTGGGGGAAGGAGGATTGCCTCACCACTCTCCAACCACTTGCATCTTAACCTCCCTGGCGGTAATCCCGAGTGTGGCTCGGGGTTAATTTTAATTACCAAAAGCGGTACCCCCCGAGCCACACTCGGGATTACACAGCGCGTTACTTACCTTGTCCACGATCCCCGCTGTGTCCTCCGGCCCGATTCCGTGTTCCGTCCCTTGCGAGCGTCCGTGTCGCAGGGGGGCGGAACCGGCCGGAAATTTAAAAGTAAAAAAAAATAGAAACAAAAGAAAGAAAAAGGAAATAATCAGACCGCCAGGGAGGGTAAATTAGACATTTTAGAAGGCTCTTCACATACATGAGCAGCCCATCCAAAGTCACTGTACTCCTCCTCCATGTACTTCCTTAGATCAGCTCCTCCGCACATTCCCATCATCAGGGTAGAGTGAGAACCTGTATGACGGCCTTCCGGGGTTCACTTCCCTCTCCTACACTTTTTAAATCCTGTATGTGTAAGCCCTCAGGGGCAGGGCCCTCCTTACCATCTTGTCTTGAATTGTATTGTGATTGTAATGTCTTCCCTATATTGTACAGCGCTGCGCAAACTGTTGGCGCTATATAAATCCTGTATAATAATAATAATGTGGATGAAGGACAACGAAGGCTACACTTTCAATTACAAACATATACCCATCAGATTCCGTTCTCTCCGGAATAGTCAGTCCCGCCCCTGAAGATCTTTAAAGGAGAACTATGAGGGGGGTGATTTCCACTCACCTCATAGTTCTAGCCGACCTGTGACAATGAGACTGTCACAGGTCGGCTCAGTAGATCGGGAGGTGAGAGAACACATACCGGCGTTCGCTCACTTCTCGATCCTGTCACGGCGCTCTGCCGTGACAGGGGAGGGGCTGGATTCCCCTCTCCCCGCTCCGATCCGCCAGCGCTGACTGGGGGAGGGGGCGGGTACAGCTGGCTCTGCCTCTAGATAGGCAGAGCCAGCTGTCACTCACGCAGCTGAACGGATCCAGACATCAATGTCGATCCGCTCCGGCTGCGGCGTCTCAGTATACCCGAGCTGTAGCTCCCTATATACTGAGCCTAGGGTGATGGGAGGACGCTAGTTTGTGTCCTCCCGTTACCCTAAGGAGAACTACGGGGAAAAGCCCTGACCTCATAGTTCTCCTTTAAACATTCGTGTTTCTCCTTCTCATTTTGGTTGCCCTCAAGCTCCGCAGCAGCACCAATAGAGGGGATTACAGCTTCAATCCCCGCCTCACCTCCCGTATATCGGGCAGGATCTCCATACAGTCCCGGAGTATAACACAAAAATAAAACCAGCACGGTACGGCTGCGGGTTATGTAAAAACAATCTTGTATGATGGGTCTGGCATGCCAGATATGTTTCCTCCATTGTTTGAATCAGAGACATAGCGCTGGCTAAATAGTGACTTACCTAGGATAGCTTAAAGACTGATCCCTACTGATCTCCCCTCCCCAACCCCCACTGCTAGGGTTAAATGCTCATTTTTGTCTGGGTGTTAAAAAAATGGTATACTCACCTGATCCTTGGAGCCGGCTTGCTCTTAGACCAATCCCTGGAACCTCTTCCAACCCGTCTGTATCCCCCCCCAATCCCTGGAACCTCTTCCAACCCGTCTGT
>NW_017308266.1:126693-128380 GCF_000935625.1 Nanorana parkeri | reverse complement strand
GTGTCATCACGTTCTATACACTTTTGCCTGGAGTTCTGATTTAAACCCCTGGACTGTACCATGTTCCTGCCTGATCTCCTGGAGGAGAGGTGGAGGCCTAAGGGAATTCATTAATATGTGCCGGTGTAAAGCTCCAGAGTGGCCTAAAGGGAGGAGGAGGAGGAGGGATGCAGGACCACCGCTGTTCCTAATGGGCAGTAACCTGGAGAAGTGATGATCGGGAGGCCATTCTGAAAGCGTTTATAGACCTTGAGAATTGCGGGTCTGGCAGATATGTGATGGTCCAGTCAGCCCAGGAGTGGCTGCACCTCAATAGGTATTAGTGCGGTGCTGATATTTGTGAGCTGATGAGATGAATGAACAATTCCCCTTTCCTTGTAGGAGGAGGAGAGCCCCCCGGACTCCAGCACCCCCATTGCCAGAGTGTAAGTACAAGTGCATCCCCATCCATCATTCTGCATTCGTTGTTTACTGTCTGGTTTGTGTTGGAGCGCGACATGACGGTAGGAGGAAGCAGCATTGGTTCAGCAGACATTCAGGAAAGAGTCAGGGCCGTTTTATTGTTATCAGCAGACTTTTGTGAGTCTCTCTCTCTCTGGAATTCTGACCAATCAATCTTGCCTTGTTTCAGAAGGACGGATTACATTGTGCGGCCGAGCTCTGGAGATGAGAAGCGGATCTTCCAGGAGCAGGTCAGTGTCCATTATGACAATGGTTTATTTTCATGTGAATGGAAGTTAATCGTCTCCAAGACCTCCCAGCACTAACCTGCATCCCTCTGCTCCCCCCAGGAGAGGCACCGCTACCTCCAGCCTCACAAGGCCTTCACTTTCCGCATGCACGGATTTGAGTCTGTGGTGGGTCCGGTGAAAGGCGTATTCGACAAGGAGACGTCTCTGAACAAAGCTCGTGAACACTCGCTGCTGCGCTCTGATAGGCCGGCTTACGTCACCATCCTGTCCCTTGGTAATTTTCCTTTTTTTTTTGGTCTGATCTGGGTGGGTGGGGCTTAGCCTTATTTCCTGGCTGCAGGAGGCTGAGCATCATCTAGCTCTTTCCCTCCCCAGCTTGACTGTCCTGGTCCACACTTTGCATTCCATATAGTCTGGATTTTATCTGATGACATTTTAAGGTTCTCTAAAGAGATTTTTCAATGAAATTTGTATTCTCAGTTCGGGATGCAGCCGCCCGCCTGCCCAATGGCGAGGGTACACGTGCCGAAATCTGTGAGCTTCTGAAGGATTCCCAGTTTCTGGCGCCCGATGTTACCAGCGCTCAGGTAAGTGGCTGTTTTATTGGTATTGGGGGCAACGTCTTGTGTTTTGAGGTTCATGAAGTGGCCGCGGCGTCAAAGTACTTCCCTGAGTTCAGACTCTCCGGTGTCGTCATTAGGTGAACACGGTGGTGAGCGGTGCATTGGACCGGCTGCACTACGAGAAAGATCCGTGCGTGAAATACGACATTGGACGCAAGCTGTGGATCTACCTCCATCGAGACCGCAGCGAGGAGGAGTTCGGTAAGAGCTCTGCCAATAGACTCTGCTTGATGTTCATCCGGTGCATGGAGATTCTCATCCTCCGTCTTCTTCTGCAGAGAGGATCCACCAGGCGCAGGCAGCAGCAGCCAAAGCCAAGAAAGCTCTGCAACAGAAGCCGAAAACACCCTCTAAGATCGTACGTTCCCCATT
>NW_017308266.1:120398-126373 GCF_000935625.1 Nanorana parkeri | reverse complement strand
TTCATATCCTCTCCCCCCCTTCCTGTACTGTTCTGCAGTCACTGATCCCAGCGGTAGTATGCAGATAAGGGGGTTCAGACTTCCCTTGCGGGCATGTATGTTATAGGTCATGTGTGTCATGCTTCATGTATGTTTGGTGTCAGTGGAGCAGAAAGCACTGAAGCCAGTCGGGTAGTATTTTTGAATGGGAGGTCAGCAGTGGCAGCCTCCATGTTTCTGGCAGTCTGGACGTCCTTTCATTTTGATCTATTTGCAGAAATCGGGCACCAGGGAGTTCACAGTGAAGGGCAGCGGCACGCCTGAGCCGATTCAGCTGAACCTGAATGAGTGCAGTATGCCGCCAACACCCGGAACCCCCAGCACGCCGACTACACCAGCGCTTCCAGCAATGCCAATGTCCCCCACATCTGCTGCAGTCAGTAAGATTCTCCCCGGCAATATTCCAGAGTCCCCGAAATCCAGTCCAGGGTAAGAAATCTCGAGTCGAAGATTCTCATTTTTTTTAAATCTGATTTTGCCACAAAAACTAACGGCGCGTCTTTTGTGCCCGCAGCGTTCTGTTGGTGTCCCCGACCACCATGCCTCAGCTCAGCACTCTGCTGGCTCCGTCTGTGACCAGTCAGGTGACCACTGTGACCCCAACCCCCATCAGAAACGCAGCGCTGTCCTCGTCCCTTCCAATCCCTCAAGTACGGATCGTGACGGCTTCTGCCGCCATTCCGACCGCTCCCCCGCCCGCCATCGTCACCCAGTCTCTTTCTCCGGTCGTATCGCACATCAGGGTGCCCATCACAACGTCCACCACTAAAGGACTGGCCCAGGTAGGGGGGAGAAATGCCCAGCTGACTGATGATAGGGGGGGGGAAGGGGGGTAATTATCTCTGCTGGTTTATAATATGTCTTTCTTTCCCCAGATGCTGACTATGCCAGTGAAGACGCAGCCGACTGCCGGTGCCCCGCGCCCGACCATCACCGTGACCAGTTCAGGAACCATTGCTGTGACTGCCCTGAACGCCTCTACAATGGTCACTTCCAAACCAGTGGTCAGTTCTCCTGCAAGTTCCACGCCTACAATCCTGCAGAGCATCACGGGGCAAAACATCATAAAACAGGTGACCCATGGAGGAAAAGCCGCCGTTTAACTTTTTATTTGTGTCGGGGGGTGCCCGGGCACAGTGTTATATCGGGGGGGTGCAGGGGCACTGTGATGTCGGGTCTGTGTGATGTCAGGAGGTGTGGGGGCACTGTGTGATGATGTCAGGAGGTGCGGGGCACTGTGTGATGATGAGGGGGGCACTGTGTGATGTCGGGGGGAGGGGGTGCGGGGCCACTGTGTGGTGTCAGACATACCCCACACCATCAGTGTGGCCCCCAAATCCAGAGATTCTCTGTGAATGAACATCAAAGCTGAACCACCTCACCGGCCTTTCTGTTCCTCCCCACCAGGTGGCGCTATCCGGACAGCTCGGCGTGAAGACTCAGCCTGCGCTCCCGACCACCAATCTGCGCATACAAGGAAAGGACGTTCTGCGTCTTCCCCCGTCCTCCATCACCACCGACGCCAAGGGTCAGACCATACTGCGGATCACCCCCGACATGATGGCCACGTTGGCCAAATCCCAAGTCACGGCCGTGAAGCTGTCGCAGGAACTTTTCTCAGCTGCGTCGTCCAGCGGTCCTGGCAAGGGACTATTGCATGTGACCTCCGGCCCGTCGTCCCCTTCCCCCCCGGCACCAGCGACCATCAAGGTGACACCGGAAGTGAAGGTAGCCGAGCCCAGCGGCTCCGGGTTCAGGCTGATGCCCGCTCTCGGCGTTTCTGTAGCCGACCAGAAACTGAAAACCACCGCGGCCGGCGAGGCCAAGCCGGGGGCCACCATACGCATTGTGCAGGGACTGGGCGTTGTGCCGCCTAAGGTGGCAACTACACAGAGTATCACAGTGACTGCTAAGCCCGTGGCCCCTTCTGCCCTGGTCAGCTCTGTTCATACGGCCTCCACCATCGGCCTCTCGCCCGTCACAAACTCTGGCAACAAAGCGGTCATGGCCGCGGGCGTGACCATGGGGGCCACAACGGCCACCGTACGGCAGATCCCTGTCACTGCAGCTCAGCAGGTGAGATGTGTGTGTTCAGATGGAGAGCCAGGCTGGGGCCCCGAGCTGTGTGTACAGAGAGCTCTGATGGGGCCCCGAGCTGTGTGTTCAGATAGAGAGCCAGGCTGGGGGCCCGAGCTGTGTGTACAGAGAGCTCTGATGGGGCCCAAAGCTGTATGTGTACAGATACCTCTGATGGGGCCCCGAGCTGTGTGTACAGAGAGCTCTGATGGGGCCCCGAGCTGTGTGTACAGAGAGCTCTGATGGGGCCCCGAGCTGTGTGTACAGAGAGCTCTGATGGGGCCCCGAGCTGTGTGTACAGAGAGCTCTGATGGGGCCCCGAGCTGTGTGTACAGAGAGCTCTGATGGGGCCCCGAGCTGTGTGTACAGAGACCTCTGATGGGGCCCCGAGCTGTGTGTACAGAGACCTCTGATGGGGCCCCGAGCTGTGTGTACAGAGACCTCTGATGGGGCCCGAGCTGTGTGTACAGAGACCTCTGATGGGGCCCGAGCTTCCTTACTGCAGTGTTGTGGAACAGCCGTGTCACCTCTCCATTCCCAGCCTGTGATTGGGCAGTGAGGGGAGCTGAAGCAGATGGATGTGGTCTCTCTGTTCTCTCCTCCTGTCAGCATGCAGTAGAGCCTGCCTGGCTTTGTGCTGCACTAGTTCTGTACAGGAAGGATTACCGGAAGCTAATATGAAGTGACATTCGGGTATTTCTATTATTTACATTGAATACAATAATGTTCTGATAATGTAACTGTGTTCTGGGTTAGAACTCGAAGCAGATCTAAGAAACGCAAATTCATTCTACTCTGCAGAGCTCGGACTGGGAGAGGGAGAAGCAGCACGAGGAACCCATCAGTTGTGCTGCAGTGCTCATGTACTATCACAAAGCATGCTGATAGGAGGAGAGAGCAAGGGAGAATAGCTTATCAGTCTCCTTTACTGTCCAATCACAGGCTGGGGGCGGGACCAGACCCGTGACATTACATTTTGCTGTATACAGAAAGAAGTCGGGCAGCGGCTGCATGTGGTGTGCTCTGTGTGCCAGGATCTGTCTTAACCAGGAACGTTTTCTGCTGTGGAACTACAAGTCACAGCCTGCAGTTCCTAACTGTGGTCTATGCTGGGAGTAGTAGTCTCTCGGTGGGGGTTGTAGTTCCGCGTTAATAACGTCCCTATGAATCTCCCTCCTCAGGGTAAAGTGCCGGCCCGGATCACGGTGCCGCTGTCGGTCCTCAGTCAGCCGGTGAAGGGGAAGAGCGTTGTGACCGCGCCCATCATCAAGGGGAACCTTAGATTGGCCCCTATATGTGTCCAGGTGACCATTGTCAGCGGAACAGAAAGTGACGGGAATATCTCAAATCTTCCACTGGGGATATCGGCTTAGACTCACTTCCTGTTGTCTCCGTGGGACAGGAAGTGAAGGACAATCTTCCACTGGAAGGAAAACAAACCCCACACAGGGCTATGCGACCCTTTCATATTGTATACAAGCCAACAGAATTTGGCTTTAGATGCTTTACATGGGCAGCTTGGTTGCTATGGGAAACGGGTTCCCTCCCAGTTTTTCATAACTCCGCCCCATTCTAATGCTTTGTCCTGACGCGTCTCCTCCTCTCTCCAGTATAAGCGGTCTGGGACGTAATATCATTCTGACCACGGTGCCGGCGGGGACCAAACTCATCGCCGGAAACAAACCCGTCAGCTTCCTGACAGCACAGCAACTGCAGCAGCTCCAACAGCAGGGCCAGGCCACACAGGTATGAGGGGAGGAGCCTAATAGACAGGCCACACAGGTATGAGGGGAGGGGCCTAATAGAGAGGCCACACAGGTATGAGGGCAGATTATTAGGGGTGTCGGCCGTCACACGGGCAGATTATTAGGGGTGTTAGCCGTCACACGGGCAGATTTTTAGGGGTGTCAGCCGTCACACGGGCAGATTATTGGGGGTGTCAGCCGTCACATGGGCAGATTATTAGGGGTGTCAGGCATCACACGGGCAGATTATTGGGAGTGTCAGCCGTCACACGGGCAGATTATTGGGGGTGTCAGCTGTCACACGGGCAGATTATTAGGGGTGTCGGCCGTCACACGGGCAGATTATTAGGGGTGTCAGCCGTCATACGGGCAGATTATTGGGGGTGTCAGCCGTCACACGGGCAGATTATTGGGGGTGTCAGCCGTCACAGGGGCAGATTATTAGGGGTGTCAGCCGTAACAGGGGCAGATTATTGGGGGTGTCAGCCGTCACACGGGCAGATTATTGGGGGTGTCGGCCGTCACACGGGCAGATTATTAGGGGTGTCGGCCGTCAATAAAAATGTCCATTTGTCCTCCGCAGGTGCGAATACAGACAGTCCCGGCCTCCCACCTGCAAGCCGCGGCCTCCTCCTCGGCGACCTCTAAGGCCATGTCCACGGTTGTAGTCACCACGAACCCTCCCACTAAACCAGCAATGGACCCCCAGTGACCTCTGAACTCTTGTGTGAGGACTTCCCGTCCGGTCATCGTGTTTATTACCACCACCCCGGGAAAGATTTCCAAGCCGGACGAAGGCAGTCATGGAAGAATTGAGCAGGTCCTCTCATTGTGCTCTTGTGTAAAGATTGCCGCTGACTTCCCGTGTGATCTTCATTGTTGTTTTTTTTATGCTGATGAAGCAAACGGGAAAGTAATTAATATATATGGATTTTCGCTCTCCCGCGTTCCCCCTTCTCCGTGCCCGGCGCTCTCCCATTTGCACCCCTCCCCCAGGCCAATCCCACGGACAATCCCCTTCCACTCTGTGGGATTTAAATCTCGTTCTTCCACTGCTTCAGCGTCCAGTTCACCTAGAGGAAGGTTCCGGATGGGATGGATGGGGTTTGGGCTGAGCGAGTCAATGTTTCACCCACTGCTTCTTTCAGGAAGACGGATTTCCTTTTCGTCGTCTCGGAAATGGCGTCCGGCCTTTCTTTCCACCGTGTCTGGGTGCCTCAGACAGACCCATGTTCAGTCTTAGGGATTGGGTTCCCCCCTCTCCTGTTCGGACTCGCTCCGCTAGGGCACTGAACCCCTTTGGGTCTCTGTTGCCCAGATCTGTAAGGCTGCCCCCCCCCACCTCTCTGCCTTCTGAACCCACATTCATTGTTCTACCAGGTGGACATTTCTGCCTCATCTCATCCCAGCTTCCAGCCTTAGCTTCTTCCCGGGGACCTCTGAGCAGCAGGCTCCGCCCCCATTACTTCTGGTTTACGTTGGGCCCGTTGGCAGTGGTTTGCTGTGTTGCACGACTATCAGTGGCACTTCTTTTGGGCGTCCGGAAGGTTTGAGGCTTCCTTCCTGACAAAGGGTTAAAGATCTGGAAGCATTGTATGTTAATGAGAGGAAGTTCAGTCTGTCCCCGGTGTGTATGGGGACAGCGAGAGTTTCCTGTCACTTGGAAATTGAGAAACTACAACTACAGAGACATCTGAAAGGTGAGAAATACTTTATTAATAAGTGTTAGGCGTGCTGAGTATAGAACACGTATGTAGAGGGGTTGTCTCACATGTCGCTGCAACAGTGGAAATTCACTTTAAAGTCACATTTTCCCCTCGCGCCACATTTCTGTCCCGCTGACCTGACGCATAAAAACCGCCGCGTGACATCACTGGAGGAGATACAGATGACGGCCTTTCAGGAATGGTGTCCAGCAACTTTAATGATCACATGACCGCGATGATGGCCGACGGTCCGCTCTGTGCTACTCCTCATCCAACGCCGCTAGAAGGTGAACTCTCGATTCCTCGGGAGCAGATCCGAGCTTCTGGAACTTGATCCTTTCCACATCCGGCGCGTTTCATCGTACACCTGCAATTTGTTTACCGTTACCATCAGATTTACTAGAATGAG
>NW_017308266.1:119999-120292 GCF_000935625.1 Nanorana parkeri | reverse complement strand
GCCGCCTCTTCCCAACCACTGCCTCTTCCCAACCACTGCGCCGCCTCTTCCCAACCACTGCGCCGCCTCTTCCCAACCACTGCGCCGCCTCTTCCCAACTAGTGCTTTAGTAAAGATACATTTTATCAGCAGGAATAGGAAAGCGTAGTCACCGTGCAACAGTAATAAGCTAGGAGCAAAGCTAGTATATGTGATGAACAAGTATGGCTGCCCCACGAACACGGCGTACACACGCATGCACGTATACACATACACACACACATACACACACACACACAAAAACACGGACGTAC
>NW_017308266.1:109010-119795 GCF_000935625.1 Nanorana parkeri | reverse complement strand
ACACACACACACGTACGTACACACACACGTACGTATATACGTATAGACACACACACACACGTATACGTACACACACACACACACGTACGTATACACACACACACACACACACACACACACGTACGTATACATACATATACACACACACACACGAAGAGTAGAGGAGGGGAGATATGTAGGACCCAGAATCCTCCGTAGTCTCTATCCACTCGCACAGCTTTCCTTCATTAAGTAATTAGCGCAATGCAGAGACTGCGGACTCCCGGAGCGTTGTTGGTGACTGGACTGGAGTTGTGGACTGCTGAGTGCGGGGCGGTGAGTGAAGAGACTGTTTGTTTTGTAGGTTATAGATGACTCGGATAGCCGGGGTTTGCTGGCAATGCTTATTTAGGCCTCAGTCACACCGCCGTACAATATGCCGCGTATGGGAGCCGTATATTCGCGCTGCGTAAAGATGCGCAGAAACCGAATGGACCCGAGATGCGTCCGGGCAACGTATTTTACGCACGTACAGTTCATGTCTATTATGAATGATGCATTGTGGGATTGCACATAGTGCACGCGTAAGTTTGCTCTTGCGTCGTGTGTGCACGGGGCCTCGGTGCTCTACCAGAGCTTGGATTTTGTAGTTTTCAATCACCTTTTTGAGTGTTCGAAGCCACTCGGTGACATAAAGAAAGACTGTTTATAGTCACAATTGCGCGCTGGCAGCCCAGAGGACCGTGTTGTTTGGCTGGACCCCAGTGTCCCGTGTGAGTGCTGCATCACAATGTATATAATGGAATCTCACTCCTCCATACTCACCAATGGTGGCCCCGGGAGATGTAAGAAATCGCCAACCATACAAGCGGTCTGTCCGCACTGTCACTGCCCCCCTCCAGGCCCGGATTTCCCACAAGCCCACCGAGGCCCGGCCTCGGGGCGGCAGCAGCGACCTTGTGGGGAAGTTGCCGGTGTGAGGTGTCCCTGAACTTCGCCCACCAGCTCCGTAGTCTGCGGCCGCACACTATGGAGCCGGTGGGCGGAGTCCCGCCGCCGGCCAATCACTCCCGCACCAATCACAATGCCGTCTGCCATACTCACCAGTGGAACAAACAATAAATGATGATGATGAGGAGGAAGGCCACGGCGCAGTGCTAGACGAAGCAGATGGGGAGAAACGCGAGGTTGCTGTGATCGCTCTGGTCCCATTGGACGCCCCATGGTGGGTACACTGCCATTGCAATCTAGAACAGAGACATCAGAATGTTGGGTTGCCCAGGCTGGGAGTGTTCATCTTCATTGCAGGACTTGTCATAGGTGGGCAAACTTCAGCCCTCCAGCCGCGGTGGAACTACAAGTCCCATGAGGCATTGCAAGACTTGGACAGCCACAGGCATGACTCCCAGAGACACGGTGGGATTTGTAGTTTCACCACAGCTGGAAGGCAGAGGTTGCCTGTTTCTGGGTTAGAACTAGGGATGCACCGATACCGATACTAGTATCGGTGCCGATACCAAGTATTTGGGTGAGTACTTGTACTCGCCCAAATGTTCCGATACCTAGCACAAGTACTTCCTGTATCAGGAAGCCGGGCAGCGCATCATTACACGCTGCCCATTTTCCTGATTGGCCAGGAAACGGCTCCATGCTCTCTCGTCACTTGTGATGAGAGAGCATGGAGCCCACTTCCCGGCCAATCAGGAAGCAGGGTAGCGTTCAATGACGCGCTGCCCGGCTTCCCGATTGGTCAGGAAGCTAGCAAATCCGGAAGCCGTGCGGCGTGTAATGACGCAGCGCCCGGCATTCTGATTGGCCGGGAAGCCGGCGTCATGCTCCCTTGTCATCTCATGAATCATAATATTAAGAAAGTGACCTTAAAGCATTAGTTTGTATTGCTTTTTAAAAATGTGACCTGTCCCTTTAAGAAAAAGTATCGGTAATTGGTATCTGCGAGTACTTGATCAGAAGTATCGGTACTCGTACTCGGTCTTAAAAAAGTGGTATCGGTGCATCCCTAGTTAGAACCTCTATCCAGTTTCTGGGAGATTCTGGCCTTTGAGAGTCAGGCCTGTGTTTGTCCGAGTCTTGCAATGCATCATGGGACTTATAGTTCCACAACAGCCGGAGTGCTGAGGTCGCCTACGCCTGTTGTAACCCTTTCCCATCCGATCCAAAATAATAAAAAAAATGGCTGCAGTTGGGCTTGAAGTTTTTCTGCATTACAAGTAATGCAGCTGGAGTAGTGAGACTCCACAGTGCGGGTGGTGACGGGGAGGACACGAGGCGTAAAAATGGCGGCTGATCTGTTTTTGGGTAATGCGGGCACCTACCTGCCAGAACCAGGATCCCTGCAGGACGGCCAGACTGGAGCGGAACAATTCCAGGACGATGTGATCTCTCAGGAAGACTTCCGCCATGAAACACAGGAATCCCGCAGAGGAGACGACCAGGAGCAGCGTGTGCAAGAGCCCCTCCACCGGCGGCTGACCGTGGACGTGAAAAGACATGAGGAGACCTGCGGAGACAACAATAGCCACTTCACTCTGCAGGCTCAGATAACACTACGGGCCCATTCACATCTCTATGCCGCCATGACACCCCATAACGCATTGTTACCTGGCCCCCAACGCACAACTACAGCCACACTCTGCGTACCACACACATGACTATCTCATCGGTTGTGTAAATACTGTACAGTCTCGTTGTATATCAGATGTTACAGCGTTTCCTGTTGCAGGCTGACGACGCTAATCCATCACCTCACAATTAGCAGCAGCGTTGTCAGCCTGCCGCGTGCACTTTGTCACTTCCTGTTCCTGTGGCCATTGGGGTTGTCTATGTGATAGACCAAAAACATTCTCCTCGCCATAAAGAGCTGCGTGTGGAGATGTGGAAGGGCTCTGCGTCTCCCTGCCCAGCTCTTAGCAACCTAAGATCCCCGCCGAGCTCCTGGCAACCAATGACGTCGTTGATGGCGGAACGCCAGTGTAATGCCGCTTAGGCCCCGTTCACACCTGACCGTTTTGTACGCTCGACGAACGCGCTACAAAACGGTCAAAAAAATAAATAGCATTGTAGTCAATGGGTCTCGTTCCCACCTCGGCGTATTTCCGCCCGTCCCTAACGCGCTACAAAACGGCCCACGCCTGAAAAGGTCCCGGGACTACTTTGGGCCGTTTTGTAGGGCGTTTTCCATTGGGATACAGCCAAGTAGCCTTTGGAATCGCGCAACTTTTTTACCGTAAAAAAAACCGCGTGACGGTCGCGCGACAGACGCGCATATTACAATACGCCTAGGTGTGAATGGGGCCTAAGGCCTTGTTCACACCAAGCGCGTTCCGGGAGCGGAGCAGTTACAGACCGGAGCAAAACTGCGGCCAATGTATTCCTAATGGTATTTTTAGCTGCAGTTCGCACCGCAGCGTCCAGTTCCAGAGCAAAAAACTGCAGCAGGCCCTATTTTACCTGCTCTGGAACGCGTTCAAACGCATCAAAGACGCATGCGAACGCACTGAAAGCCCATTTTAAACCAAAAGAAAAAAAATCCTGGAACGCATCAAAAACACGGCACAACCCACTCACTGCGTGTGCAGAAACTCGTGCAGATCTGCTCTGCATTTGGTGTGATCAAGGCGGTGTGATGCCCCTCTCCTCGCAGCATCCAAAGCTGCCTGTGACACTCTCCCAAACCACCAACAGCAGCTGGCCGCCTGTCCAATATGGCAGCCGCAGGGTGCAGTATCCTCTCCTATGGGAGGGCGCTCCGCGTCAGCTCCAACTTTAAATTGCGGATCTGCTTTAAGGTGCCCATACACTTTACAACCCTGGCAAGACTTTTGTCTTGCCAGGGTTGTAAAGTACTTTTAAAAATGTACGATCTGCCCATCTTGGACAGGCAGATCGTACTCTCGATCATCGCAAGCCCCCGCCCCCCTGAGGGGTTCCTGACAGCCAGCCAGAGCGTACCAGGTTGCTAAGAGCTGGGTGGGGAGATGCAGAGCCCTTCCACATCTTCCAGCAACCTGAGACACTCGGGCAGGCACACTGCATTATTACCCCTGTAAATGAGGTTGAACAACATGACAAGATTTTTTTTTTATCCGAAATACGAAATACGGATCCGCTGCTGCTGAGGGTCGCATTACAATACACAGGCAGGAAATACGAAATTCCATTGACGTATTTTCGTTCCGTTAGGAACATTTGTTATGATGAAGTTAAAAAGCAAAAATACCTTTGTTAATATATTGGAGTCGATGGTAGTTTTTTTTTTTTGTTTTTTTTTACGAAATTCTGATCCGATATACGTTAACGGAATTTCGGATAAAAAAAAACCAAAAAAACAATCGATTCCAATATATTAACAAAGGTATTTTTGCTTTTTAACTTCATCATAACAAATGTTCGTAAAGTTACGAAAATGTGACGAAACTAACGAAAATCCGTATTTCGTACGAATCCGAATTGAGTTTCGGACACGAAATACGGGATATTCCGAAACGAAACACATTTTTTGACGGCGCACAAGTCTAATGATAAATAAGAAATAACTTTAACAATAAAACGATCATAAAAACATCGCAAGGATGGAGGTTTGTCTGCGCTTACCTTCAAGGGACACGGCCAGCGCTAGAGTCAGGCGGTCCAGCCCCCGCGGTAACTTGAGAGGAGAATACGTCAGAATGTCCACCACTCCGGAGAGGAAGAAGAAGATGTACAGCGTGGAGTGCAGCCAACCCATCAACCCCACCCAGCTGTGATCCACAGGATTGGTGAGGTGGAAGCGAGGCCCAATATTGGGAGCAAAGTTTTCCCAAATCATCCTTGAGGAGAAGATGTCAGCGTTAGTATATCTACAATGGATCCATCGTCCTTCCAGGTCACAGCCGACGTTCTATATCCCCCGGAAACCTCCTCAGGTGAGCCTTGCATTAACTTAAAGTGACATTAAACCCTCAGATAGTGTAACATAAACCATTGGTGATTCCCCTCCGCCGCTACGGGTGTACTATCTGTACCCCATACTGCTGTCCACCACAGCCCTGCACTATGGTTGAGATTCGCTCGCAAGGTAAACGCGCTGACGATGACAAGCGCTTCTTCGCACAGTTAAACACGGTTTTTCTGGCTCTGCCTCTAGATAGGCAGAGCCAGCTGTCAATCACGCAGCTGGGCGGATCCCGGCATAATTGTCGGGATCCGCTCCGGCTGCGGCGTCTCAGTATATGGAGAGCTGCAGCTCCCTATATACTGAGCCTAGGGTGACGGGAGGACGCTAGTTTGTGTCCTCCCGTTACCCTAAGGAGTTACCTTGGTCTGTACGAAAGTAAGTTTCCGTTTCCTGTTCGTTTCCTTGGAGCTAGGGATGCACCGATACCGGTATTTTGGTACCGAGTAGGAGTACCGATACTTTTTCCCGGTACTCGCCGATACCAATTACCGAAAGCCCCATTCAGGAAGCCAGGTGGCGTGTAATGACGAGCAGCCCGGGTTCCTAATACAGGAGGTATCGGGCTAGGTACGAGTACTCGCCCAAATACTCGCTATCGGCGCATCCCTAGTTGGAGCAAAGTGACATTAAAAAAAAACATTTTTTCTTTGCTGCATTTTGCTGCAACTAAAATTTGTACAGACCACCGCTACCGAATTTCATCCGAAATTGAGTTTTTGGAAATTCGGATTCGTTTTCATTCGTCATTCGTCTGTTATTGGGAAATTCGGATACATCGAAATCGCACATTTCATGTCCAATATACAATAACCGGATCCCATCAGCGTGGTGCGCCCTGTACAATAGGAATGGATCTGATTGGTTCTTGTGGGTTGTGCTGCAGCTCGCAGTCATTTGGGTTTCTCACCGGTCGCAGCGATGAAGGCCTTGACAATCCCCTCCCCCATCTCCAGCCGCCGGTAGCGTTTCGAGTCCACTCCGCCACGCAGATATTTCAGAGGATATTTGATGGACCACCAGAGGCCGAAGATCAGGAAAGTCGTGCCCAACAGCGAGTGTCCTCGGAAGTCCCCCATCGCCGTCCCTGGGGACATCAGAGTGAGAAATGAATAGCCCAACCTACCAATGTGCCTGAAGGAAGAACTGTCTGTGCTGCCCATAGCAACCACAATCCCCCCCAAAGATTTTATAATGAAAAAGGGGGAACCTGCCAACTACGGGCAACAAAAACTTCTCCAAATATGTCACCGAGAGGAATAAGGTGACAGCAGATTTTCCTTTTTTCCTCAGTTTACCCTCCCCCAGCGATCAGTCTGCTGCAGGCAGGAGAGAGCATTTCCTCAGTCTCCTCTCCCAAAGCGAATGCTCCTTACATTGGGGGTCAGTGGGAAGAATGCTCCTTACATTGGGGGTCAGTGGGAAGAATGCCCCTTACATTGGGGGTCAGTGGGAAGAATGCCCCTTACATTGGGGGTCAGTGGGAAGAATGCCCCTTACATTGGGGGTCAGTGGGAAGAATGCCCCTTACATTGGGGGTCAGTGGGAAGAATGCCCCTTACATTGGGGGTCAGTGGGAAGAATGCCCCTTACATTGGGGGTCAGTGGGAAGAATGCCCCTTACATTGGGGGTCAGTGGGAAGAATGCCCCTTACATTGGGGGTCAGTGGGAAGAATGCCCCTTACATTGGGGGTCAGTGGGAAGAATGCCCCTTACATTGGGGGTCAGTGGGAAGAATGCCCCTTACATTGGGGGTCAGTGGGAAGAATGCCCCTTACATTGGGGGTCAGTGGGAAGAATGCCCCTTACATTGGGGGTCAGTGGGAAGAATGCCCCTTACATTGGGGGTCAGTGGGAAGAATGCCCCTTACATTGGGGGTCAGTGGGAAGAATGCCCCTTACATTGGGGGTCAGTGGGAAGAATGCCCCTTACATTGGGGGTCAGTGGGAAGAATGCCCCTTACATTGGGGGTCAGTGGGAAGAATGCCCCTTACATTGGGGGTCAGTGGGAAGAATGCCCCTTACATTGGGGGTCAGTGGGAAGAATGCCCCTTACATTGGGGGTCAGTGGGAAGAATGCCCCTTACATTGGGGGTCAGTGGGAAGAATGCCCCTTACATTGGGGGTCAGTGGGAAGAATGCCCCTTACATTGGGGGTCAGTGGGAAGAATGCCCCTTACATTGGGGGTCAGTGGGAAGAATGCCCCTTACATTGGGGGTCAGTGGGAAGAATGCCCCTTACATTGGGGGTCAGTGGGAAGAATGCCCCTTACATTGGGGGTCAGTGGGAAGAATGCCCCTTACATTGGGGGTCAGTGGGAAGAATGCCCCTTACATTGGGGGTCAGTGGGAAGAATGCCCCTTACATTGGGGGTCAGTGGGAAGAATGCCCCTTACATTGGGGGTCAGTGGGAAGAATGCCCCTTACATTGGGGGTCAGTGGGAAGAATGCCCCTTACATTGGGGGTCAGTGGGAAGAATGCCCCTTACATTGGGGGTCAGTGGGAAGAATGCCCCTTACATTGGGGGTCAGTGGGAAGAATGCCCCTTACATTGGGGGTCAGTGGGAAGAATGCCCCTTACATTGGGGGTCAGTGGGAAGAATGCCCCTTACATTGGGGGTCAGTGGGAAGAATGCCCCTTACATTGGGGGTCAGTGGGAAGAATGCCCCTTACATTGGGGGTCAGTGGGAAGAATGCCCCTTACATTGGGGGTCAGTGGGAAGAATGCCCCTTACATTGGGGGTCAGTGGGAAGAATGCCCCTTACATTGGGGGTCAGTGGGAAGAATGCCCCTTACATTGGGGGTCAGTGGGAAGAATGCCCCTTACATTGGGGGTCAGTGGGAAGAATGCCCCTTACATTGGGGGTCAGTGGGAAGAATGCCCCTTACATTGGGGGTCAGTGGGAAGAATGCCCCTTACATTGGGGGTCAGTGGGAAGAATGCCCCTTACATTGGGGGTCAGTGGGAAGAATGCCCCTTACATTGGGGGTCAGTGGGAAGAATGCCCCTTACATTGGGGGTCAGTGGGAAGAATGCCCCTTACATTGGGGGTCAGTGGGAAGAATGCCCCTTACATTGGGGGTCAGTGGGAAGAATGCCCCTTACATTGGGGGTCAGTGGGAAGAATGCCCCTTACATTGGGGGTCAGTGGGAAGAATGCCCCTTACATTGGGGGTCAGTGGGAAGAATGCCCCTTACATTGGGGGTCAGTGGGAAGAATGCCCCTTACATTGGGGGTCAGTGGGAAGAATGCCCCTTACATTGGGGGTCAGTGGGAAGAATGCCCCTTACATTGGGGGTCAGTGGGAAGAATGCCCCTTACATTGGGGGTCAGTGGGAAGAATGCCCCTTACATTGGGGGTCAGTGGGAAGAATGCCCCTTACATTGGGGGTCAGTGGGAAGAATGCCCCTTACATTGGGGGTCAGTGGGAAGAATGCCCCTTACATTGGGGGTCAGTGGGAAGAATGCCCCTTACATTGGGGGTCAGTGGGAAGAATGCCCCTTACATTGGGGGTCAGTGGGAAGAATGCCCCTTACATTGGGGGTCAGTGGGAAGAATGCCCCTTACATTGGGGGTCAGTGGGAAGAATGCCCCTTACATTGGGGGTCAGTGGGAAGAATGCCCCTTACATTGGGGGTCAGTGGGAAGAATGCCCCTTACATTGGGGGTCAGTGGGAAGAATGCCCCTTACATTGGGGGTCAGTGGGAAGAATGCCCCTTACATTGGGGGTCAGTGGGAAGAATGCCCCTTACATTGGGGGTCAGTGGGAAGAATGCCCCTTACATTGGGGGTCAGTGGGAAGAATGCCCCTTACATTGGGGGTCAGTGGGAAGAATGCCCCTTACATTGGGGGTCAGTGGGAAGAATGCCCCTTACATTGGGGGTCAGTGGGAAGAATGCCCCTTACATTGGGGGTCAGTGGGAAGAATGCCCCTTACATTGGGGGTCAGTGGGAAGAATGCCCCTTACATTGGGGGTCAGTGGGAAGAATGCCCCTTACATTGGGGGTCAGTGGGAAGAATGCCCCTTACATTGGGGGTCAGTGGGAAGAATGCCCCTTACATTGGGGGTCAGTGGGAAGAATGCCCCTTACATTGGGGGTCAGTGGGAAGAATGCCCCTTACATTGGGGGTCAGTGGGAAGAATGCCCCTTACATTGGGGGTCAGTGGGAAGAATGCCCCTTACATTGGGGGTCAGTGGGAAGAATGCCCCTTACATTGGGGGTCAGTGGGAAGAATGCCCCTTACATTGGGGGTCAGTGGGAAGAATGCCCCTTACATTGGGGGTCAGTGGGAAGAATGCCCCTTACATTGGGGGTCAGTGGGAAGAATGCCCCTTACATTGGGGGTCAGTGGGAAGAATGCCCCTTACATTGGGGGTCAGTGGGAAGAATGCCCCTTACATTGGGGGTCAGTGGGAAGAATGCCCCTTACATTGGGGGTCAGTGGGAAGAATGCCCCTTACATTGGGGGTCAGTGGGAAGAATGCCCCTTACATTGGGGGTCAGTGGGAAGAATGCCCCTTACATTGGGGGTCAGTGGGAAGAATGCCCCTTACATTGGGGGTCAGTGGGAAGAATGCCCCTTACATTGGGGGTCAGTGGGAAGAATGCCCCTTACATTGGGGGTCAGTGGGAAGAATGCCCCTTACATTGGGGGTCAGTGGGAAGAATGCCCCTTACATTGGGGGTCAGTGGGAAGAATGCCCCTTACATTGGGGGTCAGTGGGAAGAATGCCCCTTACATTGGGGGTCAGTGGGAAGAATGCCCCTTACATTGGGGGTCAGTGGGAAGAATGCCCCTTACATTGGGGGTCAGTGGGAAGAATGCCCCTTACATTGGGGGTCAGTGGGAAGAATGCCCCTTACATTGGGGGTCAGTGGGAAGAATGCCCCTTACATTGGGGGTCAGTGGGAAGAATGCCCCTTACATTGGGGGTCAGTGGGAAGAATGCCCCTTACATTGGGGGTCAGTGGGAAGAATGCCCCTTACATTGGGGGTCAGTGGGAAGAATGCCCCTTACATTGGGGGTCAGTGGGAAGAATGCCCCTTACATTGGGGGTCAGTGGGAAGAATGCCCCTTACATTGGGGGTCAGTGGGAAGAATGCCCCTTACATTGGGGGTCAGTGGGAAGAATGCCCCTTACATTGGGGGTCAGTGGGAAGAATGCCCCTTACATTGGGGGTCAGTGGGAAGAATGCCCCTTACATTGGGGGTCAGTGGGAAGAATGCCCCTTACATTGGGGGTCAGTGGGAAGAATGCCCCTTACATTGGGGGTCAGTGGGAAGAATGCCCCTTACATTGGGGGTCAGTGGGAAGAATGCCCCTTACATTGGGGGTCAGTGGGAAGAATGCCCCTTACATTGGGGGTCAGTGGGAAGAATGCTCCTTACATTGGGGGGTCAGTGAGGAGAATGTCCCTTAGGTGGAAAATAGATCCAGCACTCCTCACAGGAATCCCTATCATCCTCTGCAGGAACCTCAATGTTCCACGGAACCCTGGGTGAGAATGGCTGAAGTAAACACACGGAAGATGGAATATTATTCCTGAGCTCAGATCTCACCTGGATCAGTGTCTGCGCCTCCTGGAGCCTCACAAGCAGTGCGCGGGATGAATGGGGAGTTGGTCCTCTGGTGGCATCTTATAGCTCCTGAACTAGTTGTATATAAACGGATGAGTATTAATAAAATGACTTCTATACATATAATTAGATAAAATATCAGGAAATTAAATCCACAAATAGGGAAAGAATGTCAGATGCCGTCTACATGCTCCGGGTACGCACAATTCCTCAGTACACAGGCATGCCAGGCTTACCATAAAAGTGGTACCCAACACCCA
>NW_017308266.1:106161-108262 GCF_000935625.1 Nanorana parkeri | reverse complement strand
CCCCCCCCCCCCCCCCCCAGACTCCAGTCTTTCTGACAACAGTCCGGCCTTTCTCAGACGTTATACCCGGGAAGAACCCTAGAAATACTTGTGAGGTCTCCCATGTGTGTCAGAGCAGCCATTCATAGTCTCCACCAGATGCACATGGGGCAGGGTGATAGTTGTCAGCCTATAACAGGAAGTGGCTGTGTGAGGACCTTGGGTGGCTCGGTTTAGGTCTATTAAGGTGAATTTATACCTGGCGTGCACCTGTACGTTATATCGCCAAAAGTATTGCATCCCAGTCTTAGTCCGTAGGGTTCAGTATTGGGTTGGCTCCGCCCTCTAATGGCATCCCAGTCTTAGTCCGTAGGGTTCAGTATTGGGTTGGCTCCGCCCTCTAATGGCCCCCCAGTCTTAGTCCGTAGGGTTCAGTATTGGGTTGGCTCCCCCCTCTAATGGCCCCCCAGTCTTAGTCCGTAGGGTTCAGTATTGGGTTGGCTCTGCCCTCTAATGGCATCCCAGTCTTAGTCCGTAGGGTTCAGTATTTAGTTGGCTCCGCCCTCTAATGGCCCCCCAGTCTTAGTCCGTAGGGTTCAGTATTGGGTTGGCTCCGCCCTTTGCCGCGATAACAGCTCCACCTCTTCTGGGAAGGCGTCCACAAGGTTTAGGGGTGTGTCTATGGGAATGTTGGACCATTTGTGAGGTCAGGTACTGATGTTGGGGGAGGGGCTCGCAGTCTCCGCCTCTAATTCATCCCAAAGGTGTTCTATGGGGTTGAGGTCAGGACTCTGTGCGGTCAGTCACGTTCCTCCCCCCCTCCCCCAAACTCCCCCATCCGTGTCTTTATGGACCTTGCTTTGTGCACTGTTGCGCAGTCATGTTGGAACAGGAAGGGCGTGTGTGTGTGTGTGTGTGTGCGTGTGTGCGTGTGTGTGCGTGTGTGTGTTGCACAGGTTGCAGCAGACTGAGGTGGCAGTAAAGCAAAGGGCGTCATCTTTGTAGATGTAAATCTTTATTGTACAGAGCAGTGGCCGTCATCCTGCAAGGTGCAGAGAGCCTTAAATATGGCCCCTGACAGCTCCAAAGGGCCACACACGGTCTTTTTTTCCTATACTGAATATTATCAAAGACTTCAAACATATTAGAGGGGACGGTCAGAGAGTGCAGCCATGAGACTGGGGTGGTTGGAGACTTGGGGCCCGTTCACACCAGATGCAGTGCGCTCCGGCCCGATTCTAGCCAGAACGCACTGCACCGTGTTGCCGCCGGCTCACTTTTTTGTGGGGCAGAAGGGGGTGTGACGGGCCATTGAAGTGAATGGCACCGTAGCCACGCCCCTTCGGCCGCACGGAATGGCAGGGCACATCGTGCCTGAGGTCCAGTCCGGTGCGATTAAAACGCTGCAAGCGCTATTTTGATCGCACCGGACCGCAGACATAATGCGCCTTACGATCCCGTGCGGTCGGAGGGCGTGGCTACGGCGCCATTCACTTCAACAGCCCGTCACGCCCCCCTCCTGCCCCACAAAAAAAGTGAGCCGGCTGCAAAGCGAGGCAGCGCGTTCTGGCCAGAATCGGGCCGGAGCGCACTGCATCTGGTGTGAACGAGACATACTACAGGAGTTGGTCAGAGTCTGGGGACGTGCAACACGAGACTGCTAGAGATCAGTGACATGATTACAGCCTCTTGAGAATGAATATTTCCACTATTGCGTTCTGCGGTTTGCAACGCGTCGCACAGCAAGGTCCAACGGGCCACATGTGCTGGGCACCATTGCAGGCTTGTCGCCGCGGATCGCCGGGCAGGAAATAATATTTCAGTATAAAAGACTTGAGCTTGTTGTCGGCAGAATCTCCAGCGACTGCGAGTCGGAATTCAGACACAATGAAGAAGAACATTTCATTATGTTTTATGGGGAAGAAATTCCTGTTCACATATAATTGTCTCGGGTCTATAAATTCCTCTGTAATGATTGGAGGAGCCGCCCAACAGGAATACAACTCCGCGCGTGTCACCCAACAGGAACTCCACATTCCTCCTAAAACACCTCCTGGAGTCCGCCCATTCCTCCGGCTGTGCGTCCAACTCTGATCCTTCATCTACAAAGTGACCCAGAAAT
>NW_017308266.1:97342-106118 GCF_000935625.1 Nanorana parkeri | reverse complement strand
TGTGGTCGGTACCCCCCTCCCCCCTTAGATGACCATTAATATGGAATTGCATCCCCCTCACATGGCCAATAATATGTTGGTACCAGTGGCGTAACAATCACCATAGCGACCCAGGCGGCCGCTATGGGGCCCCGGCCAGGACATCCCCCTGATGCCGTGCGTGCCCGCCTGGGTCGCTATGGCATTTCAGGCTGCTGGCGGTCACTTGGCGGCTGTGAGGAGAAACACGCCGCCACTCACACGCGCAGCGGCGCGTACCTCCTCACAGCTGCTGAGTCAATGACAACCAGCAGCTTCGGGGTGAGGTGGCTGGGCCCGTCGTTGGCAGCGATGGAGGAGGCGGGGCCCAGCGATCGAGATGGCAGGTCTTAGCATATCTAGAAATCACAGGGCCCCATACAAGATTTTGCTATGGGGCCCTGTGATTTCTAGTTACGCCCCTGGGTGGTACCTCTCTAAATGCCCATTAAGAAAGAGTTGTCCCCTCCTCCCCCAAGGCCATTATTATGGAGTTGCCTCACCTTGCATGTCCATTAGAGTTGCTCTTCCCCCTCCCCAAATCCATTAATATGGGGTTGGTACGATGAGCTCTGAAATAATGTCCCCAGCGGAGCCGCAGAGATTGTGTTACCCATTAATAAGTTTCACTTTAAGATTGATGTATTGATTAGAACTACAAACACAGCGTGTGAAGGATCCCATCGATCCCGGACATGGCAGAGCCAGTCATAGCCGGACTCCTTCTAGAACGTTCCAGACTTTTGTACCTTCTCCAATCCACTTCTGCAGCTCTAATGAGTGTCAAGAACTTCCCCCAACCTTTATACCCCCCCCCATATCAGGAACATCCCCCAACCTTTATACCCCCCCCCATATCAGGAACATCCCCCAACCTTTATACCCCCCCCCATATCAGGAACATCCCCCAACCTTTATACCCCCCCCCATATCAGGAACATCCCCCAACCTTTATACCCCCCCCCATATCAGGAACATCCCCCAACCTTTATACCCCCCCCCATATCAGGAACATCCCCCAACCTTTATACCCCCCCCCATATCAGGAACATCCCCCAACCTTTATACCCCCCCCCATATCAGGAACATCCCCCAACCTTTATACCCCCCCCCATATCAGGAACATCCCCCAACCTTTATACCCCCCCCCATATCAGGAACATCCCCCAACCTTTATACCCCCCCCCATATCAGGAACATCCCCCAACCTTTATACCCCCCCCCATATCAGGAACATCCCCCAACCTTTATACCCCCCCCCATATCAGGAACATCCCCCAACCTTTATACCCCCCCCCATATCAGGAACATCCCCCAACCTTTATACCCCCCCCCATATCAGGAACATCCCCCAACCTTTATACCCCCCCCCATATCAGGAACATCCCCCAACCTTTATACCCCCCCCCATATCAGGAACATCCCCCAACCTTTATACCCCCCCCCATATCAGGAACATCCCCCAACCTTTATACCCCCCCCCATATCAGGAACATCCCCCAACCTTTATACCCCCCCCCATATCAGGAACATCCCCCAACCTTTATACCCCCCCCCATATCAGGAACATCCCCCAACCTTTATACCCCCCCCCATATCAGGAACATCCCCCAACCTTTATACCCCCCCCCATATCAGGAACATCCCCCAACCTTTATACCCCCCCCCATATCAGGAACATCCCCCAACCTTTATACCCCCCCCCATATCAGGAACATCCCCCAACCTTTATACCCCCCCCCATATCAGGAACATCCCCCAACCTTTATACCCCCCCCCATATCAGGAACATCCCCCAACCTTTATACCCCCCCCCATATCAGGAACATCCCCCAACCTTTATACCCCCCCCCATATCAGGAACATCCCCCAACCTTTATACCCCCCCCCATATCAGGAACATCCCCCAACCTTTATACCCCCCCCCATATCAGGAACATCCCCCAACCTTTATACCCCCCCCCATATCAGGAACATCCCCCAACCTTTATACCCCCCCCCATATCAGGAACATCCCCCAACCTTTATACCCCCCCCCATATCAGGAACATCCCCCAACCTTTATACCCCCCCCCATATCAGGAACATCCCCCAACCTTTATACCCCCCCCCATATCAGGAACATCCCCCAACCTTTATACCCCCCCCCATATCAGGAACATCCCCCAACCTTTATACCCCCCCCCATATCAGGAACATCCCCCAACCTTTATACCCCCCCCCATATCAGGAACATCCCCCAACCTTTATACCCCCCCCCATATCAGGAACATCCCCCAACCTTTATACCCCCCCCCATATCAGGAACATCCCCCAACCTTTATACCCCCCCCCATATCAGGAACATCCCCCAACCTTTATACCCCCCCCCATATCAGGAACATCCCCCAACCTTTATACCCCCCCCCATATCAGGAACATCCCCCAACCTTTATACCCCCCCCCATATCAGGAACATCCCCCAACCTTTATACCCCCCCCCATATCAGGAACATCCCCCAACCTTTATACCCCCCCCCATATCAGGAACATCCCCCAACCTTTATACCCCCCCCCATATCAGGAACATACCCCACCCCCACCATACACCAGGAACCTCCCCCAACATTTATCCCCCCACCATACCAGGAACAGCCCCCAACATTTATACCCCCACCAAACCAGGAACATACCCAGCATTAATAACCACACTGTACAGACACCTTCATCCAATCACCATGGAATGATGTAGATTGTCCAAGAACAGGAAGGGACTGAACTAGGGATGTGCCGATACCGTCCCGATACCGATACTAACTTGTACTTGTCAAATCACGTCACTGCTGTGGGTGGAGCTCCAGGTGGGGTCTAATGTAGTTGGCCGGCGACCTGGAGCTCCGCCCACAGCAGTGACGCGACGCTCTGCCGCTCAGCGCCGCCGACGTCGCCCTCACATGAGAGGAAAAAAAGCTATCGGAAGCTCGTGAGGCACCCCCATTGCACAGGCACCACCAAGTAAGGGCCTGTGTTCAAATCATGTTTGGAATCGGATGGATCATGTTACTATCTATGGATCGTGATTGTAAACTAAATAGTGTGTGTACTATAGTGAGTACTTCATATAGAGTATTAGTTTACAATTTTAAAGTTTTATTGCCATATACTATGATTGCATTTCATACCCACATCATGAATTACTATACTGCCATAGCACCTCTGTCAACCTTTTACAAATACTATCTGAACTAGGAAAGCTTGTTAATAGAATACACTTAAAGGAGAACTATGAGGGGGGGGGTGTGGGTGCACTTTGTAAGAAAGTATATTACTGACGTGGAAGAATCACACAGCAACAATGTCAAAAGTGTGTCCAGTCATTTACGAACAGAAACTAAAAACAAGCTCAGTCATGAAGGGGTTAAATGTATGAACATCTCCTCTTATCATCTGTCCTGTCCTCTGGCTGGGCTTATGGCACACTGCCCCCCTGTGGTCAGTCTCAGTACTGATCAATCATACATACATACATACATACATACATACAATGCGCTCGTCTTTCAGATTAATTTTGCTCCTTTTTATGTTTTTTTTTTTCCATCAAAACAAAAAATAAAAATCTTTTCACCATCAGTGATACGGTTATAAAACATTATGAGCGGCTTAGTGCAATGTTTGTATCGGAGAAACCGTTTTTGTGAGTGGCGAACTTGTATGGAGTTGCCATCCCTGAGCGCAGAGCGTTGATTGGTTCCTGGTATCCAGTGTCTGCACGAGGGCGCAGTTTGGGAGGAATTGGGGAACGTCCCGGAGTGGAATGTACAATACAGAGCTGTGCAGTGCTGGTTGTGCTAATACTTCCTTCATCACCGATGACGGTTTTTTAGAAGTTTGGCGGAGAGTCTTTCCCTGGACGTGGCGGCTCCGAGCTCATTCCTCGTCCGATGCAGCGAGCAGCGATGTCTTGGCCTCCGTGTTGTTAGAAACCAACTTGTGAATGCCGATATTCCCGTCGCCAGAGAGCCTTTTACTCTTCCGCAAGCAGCTGAGACGGGAAACAAAGTCACAATGAGGTACAAACACAAATATTGTGATTTATCCTTTTATAAGGCCAATAACACCAACTCCACAACCCAACCCCCACCAACCCAACTCCACCAACCCCACCCCACCAACCCAACTCCACCAACCCAACTCCACCAACCCAACCCCACCAACCCAACCCCACCAACCCAACTCCACCAACCCCACCCCACCAACCCAACTCCACCAACCCAACCCCACCAACCCAACCCTCCCCGCCAACCCAACCCTGCCAACCCAACCCCGCCAACCCCAATTCCACCAACCCCACAAACCCAACTCCACCAACCCTACTCCGCCAACCCGACCCCGGCAACCCGACCACACCAACTCGACCCCACCAACCGAACTCCACCAACCCCACCAACCCAACCACACCAACCCAACTCCACCAACCCAACTCCAACCTTCAGGTGTGAGGATGGAGAAATCTCATTTATAGAACTCTACATGATATCTCAAATATAATATTTCCAGGAAGCTATGTGCAGCACCCAGCCGGCCCCTCCCACCAGATATGATATACCTACCACAAAATTACTCATCCACTCCCTTGTTATATCTCGTCTTGACTATTGCCACTCCCTCCTCATTGGCCGAACTCTACACAGGCTCCTCACCCTTCAGTCTATCATGAATGCAGCTGCCAGACTCATTCACCTAACCAACCGCTCAGTGTCTGCAACCTCCCTCTGTCAATCCCTCCACTGGCTTCCATTCCCCACCCCCCTCTGCCAATCCCAGCACTGGCTTCCAGTAGCCCAAAGGATACAATTCAAAATATTAACAACCGCTTACAAAGCCATCCACAACTCCGCCCCCGGCTATATCTCCAACCTTGTCTCAAAGTTTCACCCTTCCCGTCCCCTCCGCTCCTCCCAAGACCTCCTTCTTTCCAGCTCCTTCATCAACTCCTCACATGCTCGCCTCCAGGACTTCTCTAGAGTCTCTCCCATCCTATGGAACTCTCTACCTCAACCTGTCCGACTATCTCCTATCTCTTACTGCCTTTAGGCGATCCCTTAAGACTCATCTTTTCAGGGAAACCTATCCCACCTCAACCCGACCGCTCAACCATTCATCCCCACACAGCTACCTCCTCACGTATCACTGGCCCCTCCCCTTTTAGATAGTGAGCCCTCAGGGGCAGGGCCCTCCTTACCATCTTGTCTTGAATTGTCTTGTGATTGTAATCTCTTCCTTATATTGTACAGCGCTGCGCAAACTGTTGGCGCCATATAAATCCTGTATAATAATAATAATGTCTGCATTGCATAGAGCAGCACAGAGACCGAGTGATGATGTCACTGGCTCTAAAATAAGGAATGTAATGAAAGTGGAAAGGTTTTCAGGAATGTCATTAGCATGTTTTTTGGGGGGCAGGGATGGGGGGCAGGGATGGGGGGCAGGGATGGTGGTGGGCAGTGAAATGCAAAATATAAGCAGACAATAACTATAACTTTTTGCTTTTTGTTATAAAGACATATTCAGTAATTATTTCATTTGATACAATCTCACTCTGCTTTTTATACAAGATTTACAATATAAGGAGGACATTACAGTTACAATACAAGTCAAGACAAGATGGTGAGGAGTGCCCTGCCCATAATTACAATCTAAATATATATACAGGTGAAACTCGAATAATTAGAATATCGTGCAAAGTTCATTTATTTCACTAATGCAACTTATGCGGTGAAACTAATATATGAGAGAGACTCATTACATGCAAAGCAAGATAGTTCAAGCCGTGATTTGTCATCATTGTGATGATTATGGCTTACAGCTCATGAAAACCCCAAGAACCCCAAATCCACAACCTCAAAAAAGTAGATTATTACATGCAATCAATAAAACACGGAATGTACATAGAACAATATCGGACCTCTGAAAAGTACAAGCGTGCATATGTACTCAGTACTTGGTTTGGGCCCCTTTTGCAGCACTTACTGCCATTACTTTTGCACGATATTCTAATTATTCGAGTTTCACCTGTATATATATATATATATATACACACGCACACACACTGTATAATTATATTGTAAAGCGCTGAGCAAACTGTTGGCGCTATATACATCCTGTACAATAATTATAATAATGATGATTTTATTTTAATACTAAGTTGTGTCAGGCAATTACAGTATTAAACAGAGGCACACTGACCACTACAGGGCTCTGCAATCAATGTCAGCTGGTGGCTGTGAAAGGGGAGAATGTTTTTTATTGTATCCTCAGCACGGGGGCGTCATGCTGAGGAATGTTTATATGCAGATTGCAGGCAGGACGGGGGTTATAGGGAAGAATGTCAGCCATGATGACTGAGCAGCTTAATACGCCTCCAGCGGTGTCATGTGATCGCTGTTTTTGCAGCAACATGGGATTATGGGGAGAATTCAATGAAAGCAGCCACGATGGTGGCCAATGGCAAGGATAGGTATGGCTGGAGCGGTTTCTCTTGGGGGAATTCTGCAGCTTAATGATGATTTCTATAGACCGGCGATATGGATGAAACGGTTACATAGGCGCAGGGCCGGTGCTAGACTATTTTGCGCCCTTGGCAAGACGAGGCACCTGCACCCCTAAGCACCCCTCCCATAGCCAACAGCCAATCCCCCCCCACCCCCCGTGTGGCACAAATCTCCTGCAGGCGACAGGTGGATGTAATTTAATTTGAAATAGCCAATAGCAGACTGACTGCTGAAACCCCGCCCACTGAGCAGAGGAGCGGACCTGAGAGAGAAAGTTGCCTCTGTTGGCTCCTCAGCTCAGTGAGCGGGGAATCTGAAACAGACGGTGGCGCAGGCACCGTTGGGGGTGGGGAGTGATTTAGGCAGCAGTGGGCCCTAGGCGGCTGCCTAGTTTGCCTAGTGGTAGCACCGGCCCTGCATAGGCGATCACAGCCGGATTGACCTAATAAGGGAAAGGCATTTCCATGCCGGACACCACACAGATAATGGTGGCCCTTGGGGGCTGATTGCTCCTTT
This sequence comes from Nanorana parkeri, assembly GCF_000935625.1. NCBI lineage: Eukaryota > Metazoa > Chordata > Amphibia > Anura > Dicroglossidae > Nanorana > Nanorana parkeri. The sequence goes on along the minus strand of NW_017308266.1, from coordinate 99,054 downwards.
ACCCAAGCCCTACTGTCTCCAAACATAATGGAACTCTGCCAGTAGGGGGAGCACACAGTGCTGGCACACAAGGCCCCCGGCCCCAACTGGATCCCCGGTCCCTTCACCATTACTTACCAGTAGACCAGGGAATAGTTGCCGGCCATGATCATCAAAGCGACGGCGTAATGCCAGCAGAAGCACATGGTAATGAACATCACATTATCGTGATCCTTCTGGTCCCACTCGGCCCCTCCTCCGGGCGGATACAGCACAAACCCGATCTGCAAGAGCATGAAACATGACGGAGCCTTCAGCGTTAGATGACCATTGCAACAATGCCAATGTGAGCTTATATAAAGAGAACCTGTCTGAGATAAGCACAGGACTACCAATGATAGTCCCCCTTTTCCTGGCTTGTCGTGGTGAGCCTTTGGCTTCAATGCTTCCTCGGTTACTGCCATGGAAGAAATCTATAGACCTTGGAGCTCTGATTTCACTTGCAGCTTGCTTGTTCAAGGTCAGGGACTTCAAGGCCTCATTCACACTGCCGCGCGTACGTGCGTATTGTACCACATGCAAATAAATGGCTCCATACACACAGCCGTATATTTGCGTAGCGTAAAAATGCGCAAAAACAGGCAGCGTATTTCTGCGTATTATACGTGCGTACAGTTCATTAAGATTCTTTTAGGAATGATGCATTCTGGGATTGCACGCACATATACGCAATATACAATTTTGCTCTTGCGTTGTGTGTGAATGAGGCCTAAAAGGTGATGAAGGCAAAAGACAGCCAGGCAACCAGCGTTTCTAAAGTCATGTCAATGTAACGGCACCCCGCATATATATTTCTCTCATATAGACCAGTGCTCCCCAACCTTTTTATCGCCGCGGACCGGTCAACGTTTGATAATTTTACCGTGGCCCTCTGAGGGGGGGACGTTGATTGTTTATATTTTAGATTGTTTTGATTTAATAATTTTAATTTAATTGTATTTAAACATGCCTTCAAAATAAAATACAGTTACACCAAAAAATGAAAGCGTTGGAATTCTTCACCTATTCCACCACCGAAAAACTGGGCGAGATTACGTTAAAATGTGTGACCACGTCACTGGTCACACATTCTAACGTAGTCTCAAACTGTGATAGAACAGATAGAACGGCCCGGTACCATTTGATCCGCGGACCGGTACCGGTCCGCGGACAGGGGGTTGGGGAACACTGATATAGAGAATAAAATCAGTAACATAGTAACATAGTAACCAGGATCCAGTTATCTTTTAGAATGTAGCAATCTGATTGGCTGCATTGAGTTAAAGGGGTTCTCTGCCCTTGCAGCCTATAGGCTGTTATGACTTCCGGGGGTCAGCTGTATGAAATAACGGAGCCCGGCTTCACAGACTCATCAACGGCAAAGGCATAGTGACAGGATATCCTGTATACAGGGTCCACATCTCTACTGCATGTACCCAACTGCTTTACCAAACATGCCGGACAGCACACGAGCAACACACAATGGGGTCCATTCAGAACTCTTCTGCCCCCGACATATGCTGTTTGCGTGGCATTCCTGCCACTAGATGGAGTCAAGGTGCATAGGAATTTCCCCCTGACTTTGGAGATGTGTCCTCTCACTTCCTGTTGTGTGTCTAGGACAGGAAATGAAGGCAAATCTCTGCAGGGGCACAGGCAGTGGGCAGTGAAAAAAATGACGGGGGGGGGGGGGG
>NW_017308266.1:76436-97322 GCF_000935625.1 Nanorana parkeri | reverse complement strand
GGGGGGGGGGGGGGGGTTCTTAACATTTCCTCACTTTATATTTAAAAGGAAAGAAAAAGATTGTGTCTTCAGCTATACTCTTGACTTGCTTTGTTTATCAGTATGTGCCGGACCGAATCTGATCCTCGTGGGTGGGCACCTACCTGCCAGAACCACGTTCCCTGGAGGATGCTTAAACTGGAGCGGAATAATTCCAGGACAATGTTGTCTCTCAGAAACACTTCAATCATAATATTGATAGAGCCGCCAAAGACTGCTATGAGCAGCAAGGAGTGTATGTGCTGATCCAGGGGGGGCCGGTTGTGGACGTGGTAATAGAATAGGAGACCTGCCGAGAGAAAGGCGGGGAAGGGGGTTATAAGAAAAATCAACAGGAAGCAAATAATAACTTATTCATTTATAACTGAGATAAATGTGAGACCTTCTACAGGATTGTACAATGACCTCCAGGGAAATGGACCTCAATAAAGCCCAATCTGAACATTTTAATGAAAGCCGAGGTCGCAGCTGCCGACATTGATAAGTACGTGGAAGCCAGATATATAAAAGTCATAACACGCTAAATCACTCCTAATATACAAATGGGTTTTATTTAGCCCAACAGGTGTGTGCGCCTTTAAGAGCCAATCAGAATGTATCCTTTATTACCTCCTACACTGCTTGGGGGCATGAAAGGCAGAATCTGAATGGCTGCTCTGGGCAACTAAGACACTGAGAGAGATACACATAGACATCTACCTACAAATACAATGAGATAGGTAGGGCTGCAGCTAATGATTATTTTCATAATCGATTAGTTGCCTGATTATTTTTTCAACTAATCGATCGGTTGTATTAAAAAATTATCTCTCACCATTCTCTCTCTCAGATCCCCCCCAACTAATCATTGATGAGAATCGTTACCAACTATTCTCATTATCGATTATAATCAATTTAGTTGTTGCAGCCCTAGAGATAAATACATATAGACATCACCTCTAGATACAATGATCGAGATAGACATCACCTATAGGTACAATGATATAGATACACATAGGCATCACCTATAGATACAATGATAGAGATAGACATCACCTATAGATACAATGATAGAGATACAATGAGACATCACCTATAGATACAATGAGACATCACCTATAGATACAATGATATAGATACACATAGGCATCACCTATAGATACAATGATAGAGATACAATGAGACATCACCTCTAGATACAATGATAGAGATACAATGAGACATCACCTATATATACAATGAGACATCACCTATGGATACAATGATAGAGATACACATATACATCACCTATGGATACAATGAGACATCACCTATAGATACAATGAGACATCACCTATAGATACAATGAGACATCACCTATAGATACAATGATAGAGATACACATAGGCATCACCTATAGATACAATGATATAGATACACATAGGCATCACCTATGGATGCAATGAGACATCACCTATAGATACAATGAGACATCACCTATATATACAATGATAGAGATACACATAGACATCACCTATAGATACAATGAGACATCACCTATAGATACAATGAGACATCACCTATAGATGCAATGATAGAGATACACATAGACATCACCTATAGATACAATGATAGAGATACACATAGGCATCACCTATAGATACAAAGAAGACAAAACAAAAGAAATAATCAGTGTTGTTACCTTCAATGAAAACAGCCAGCGCCAGGGAGAGCCGGTCCAGCCCCCGCGGAACATTCAGGGGTAAGTAGGTCAGGATGTCCACCACTCCAGAGAGGCCGTAGAAGAAGTACATGGTGGAATGTTGCCAATTCATCAGCTTCACCCAGCTGTGCTCCTCTCCATTCAGGAGATGCATATGAGGACCATCCGGCACAAACTGCTCTGCCAGGATCCCTGGACAACAACGATAAAACGTCACTCATCTGACATTGGAATGATGACGATGGAATTATTTCAGTCATTGTACATTGTATCCGCCCGGTGGGACGCTCTGCACTGCGCTGCCCACCTCCAGGTCTTACCTATGAGAGAGAAGACCGCCTTCGCTATGCCCTCAATGAGCTCCAGGCGCTGCTGGCACTTGTTGGGTCGAAAGTTGCCTTTCCCTCGGCTGTTCAGGTATCTGAGCGGGAATTTCACCGACCACCACAGGCCGAAGACCAGGAAGAAGCTGCCCGGGAGGGCATGGCCCTTGAAGTTCGCCATTCACGTCCCTGGAAGAGAAATGAGGACACGTTGGTCAGGGATCGGAGACAGGTGGAGGTGCCACCCAATGACTAGGCGCAGGGTGTGTTAGGAAGAGCAGAGCAACCTGATACTCATTATATCGTGCCAACACAATTAACGGCTGAGAGAGGAAGATAAGAGACAAATCACTGACCAAACTGCTATTAAACAGCACTCAGAGTGTGAAATCATGAAAGAGAACCTGTCTACAGAATACCACATACACCAGTACTATAGTGTTGGGGTTGGGTTGGGTTCCATCCAATACCCCGGTGAGGTACCAACGCTGAATTCTGGGATGTAGAGGGGGCACACTTGTACTTTCATCTAAAGCTGCACTCCGGGCACAGAAACTTTCCTTCAAGCATATTCCTCAATAGCCACAAAGGATACAAATCCACTTTGTGGGTACCACATGCCTTTACAAACCCAGATATTACCTTGTAAAGTAGTAGTGACATCATTACTGGGCTGCACATAGCCTGTGCAGAGAACAGAGCTGTGGGAAGGGCCCAGCAGGCTTCACTTTCTACAGTAAACTGCAGGAGGGGGGGGGGGAGACAAGACCAGTCACCCCGCACAAGGAGAGAGAACAGCAGTGAGCGGTCTTTATTACAGGAGGGGGCGGAGACAAGACCAGTCACCCTGCACAAGGAGAGAGAGCAGCAGTGACCGGTCTTTATTACAGAAGGGGGCGGAGACAAGACCAGTCACCCTGCACAAGGAGAGAGAGAGAGCAGCAGTGACCAGTCTTTATTACAGAAGGGGGCGGAGACAAGACCAGTCACCCTGCACAAGCAGAGAAGGGCTTATGTCTTTAGGTATCTGCCCATGACAAATGAAACCGGAGGAGACGGTACATTTCATCCTTGGGTGATGTTAGCTTTAGCTGAGCTGGAATCTGATCATGCCGGGATTAAATGGATAGAGGCACCTGTAGGTGTTGGCGGGAGGGGGGGAATTAATCAGTGCAATGGGGAGGATTAGTTGCCCCTGAGGTCTCCAGTTTCCTATGACGTGTGAAGCTCCGCAGTGAGAGCAGGACCTGTGTGTGACTGGCGCGCTCCCAGATGTGCCCACCGCCTGTCCCCGGGGGTCTCAGCCGCCTGTCCCGGCCACAATTACATCCCTCAACGAATCTGCCGCTCCAGGCAAACGCCTTGTTTGCCTCGCGGCAGATACGCCCCTGGGCGCACCATCGATAACACGAAATCACCTGCACAGACCTTGTTGAAAGCTAAGCCTTGTTTAAGCTGAGGTTGCATACTTGTTGTTGTCACTATGTCGCCCAGAAGAAGGGACCCTGCGTGGCCCCCCCGAAAAACGTTGGCTATATGTCGCGTGTGACAATTTAATAAAAAGTGCCTATACTTCTTGCACATATCATCGAGCGCTGGTGACTTCTATTAATGGGCACCATAACGCACGTTAACGCATTTTGAGCCTGAACAGGAGCAATTTTGATGATCTGTGCTGCAGAGAAGTGAGAGATGGAAACGAAGAGTTGAAGGAAAACACAAAACTGCATCCGGCCTGACGTATGATCTTCATGACACATTCTGGTTTCACCAGCTTTTTAATCCCAGACTTCAGAGGCCGTCGGTGACAGAAGCACATTACCAGTCACAAGACACAAAAACAGCGTCACGCACAGAGTGACAACAAAACCCCCTCGGATTCCAGGCCACCCCACGAGCCAGCATTCTGGGCTTTCAGTCTGCAGTTTGGCCGATGATGATAGTCCATTGTCACCAACAATGCAAACCTCACTCCCAGCAACTGCATGGCGTCACCTCTCCCCCACCCATTACCGGCCATTTAGTATGCAGGTATGTGAAGTCACCGCATTCTTTCACGGATGGGGATTCTGTGCCTACATATTCCGGTGGGAATTTACCCCGGGGTGTGGCCCTGCAGGGTAACCATATAACTAACCCTCCGCAAAGAGATTCAAACCGGCACAGGAAAGACAATGAAGGGTTAAAGCTGATTCATTGCTATGAGTCCAATACACACAATTCTCATCATAGAAGTGTTGGACGCTGCGGCCCCACTATGGGTTCTCATGCTTACTGCATTAGTGAGAAGGCGGCAGGAGTGAGACTTTGCAGAGAAGAGAGCAGAGGAGGAAATTCACTCTTCAGTATGTCTGAGGATGTACGGTGGTGCGAGGTTCCACCCAACGTACAGATTATCGAGCGATAGAAGAGCAAACAATACGTGTCTGTGAACTCCCAGCCATCCGCACAGCCGCTTCCAGATCTACAACCAACTAAACAACAAGAAGAATATATACCAAGTAACCCGAAGCCTGCGGGCCCAGAAACTATTGCCTGCCGGGGCGAGAGACGGGGGGCGGGGGGGTCTGATTAAATCATAATGAAATTATTATCATTATTATACAGGATTTATATAGCACCAACAGTGTGCGCAGCGCTTTATATTTTTATTTGTTATAGAAAGAGAGAGAGAGAGAGTGGAGAGAGAGAGAGAGAGAGAGTGGAGAGAGAGAGAGTGGAGAGAGAGAGTGGAGATAGAGAGAGAGAGAGAGAGAGAGAGAGTGGAGAGAGAGAGAGGGGGGGAGAGAGAGAGAGAGTGGGGGAGAGAGAGAGAGAATGGAGAGGGAGAGTGGAGAGAGAGAGAGAGAGAGAGAGAAAATGGAGAGGGAGAGGAGAGAGAAAATATAAATATAGAGAGAATGGAGAGAGAGAGAGAGGGAGAGAGAATGGGGAGAGAGGAGAGAGAGGGGAGAATTGAGAGAGAAAATGGAGAGAGAGAGAGAGAGAGGAGGGAGAGAGGGAATGGAGAGAGAGAGAGAGAGAGAAGAGAGAGAAAATATAAATATAGAGAGAGAATGGAGAGAGAGGGGGAGAATTGAGAAAGAGGGAGAATGGAGCGAGAGAGAAAATGGAGAGAGAGATGGAGAGAGAGAGAGGAGGGAGAGAAAATATAAATATAGAGAGAGAATGGATAGAGAGGGAGAATGGAGCGAGAGAGAAAATGGAGAGAGAGATGGAGAGAGAGAGAGGAGGGAGAAAGAAAGGAAAGCAGAGAGACGGGGGGGTCTGATTTAATCATAATTAAATTATTATCATTATTATACAGGATTTATATAGCACCAACCGTGTGCGCTGCGCTTTATATTTTTATTTGTTATAGAAAGAGAGAGAGAGAGAATGGAGAGAGAGAGAGAGAGAGAGAAGAGAGAGAAAATATATATAGAGAGAGAAAATGGAGAGAGAGAGGAGGGAGAGAGATGGAGAGAGAGAAAATATAAATATAGAGAGAGAATTAAGAGAGAGGGAGAAAATTCAGAGAGAGAGAGAGAGAGAGGAGGGAGAGAGGGAGAATGGAGCGAGAGAGAAAATGGAGAGAGAGAGGGGAGGGAGAAAGAAAAGCAGTGAGAGAAAAGAGAGTGACTTGCAAACCCAAAAAGTGCGGCTGCGGCCCTCTGACAGCTATGAGCCCATAATGAGGCAGCAAGGCATTCATACTACTACTCTCAATTCCTCAATCTTCAGCTTTCTGATTTATCCAAATTTTAGAATAAAAGTAAACTGTGAGTAAGTTGTTGGGGTCCCTCCGGTATCTAGCAGGAACCCCCAGAATGAAGGTGATCATGTTGCAGCTCTCACCTGTTTGCTGTCTCCTGGGCTGTGAGCAGGTAGATGTGGAGCAGGTGCTCTCTCTGTGCAGTGCAGGATGGGAGGTGTATGCCTGGACGACCTTTGAACACTATGATATAGGTGCGATAAAACCAGTTCTGTTTGTCTCGCAGTCATTACTACCACCCGACATTCTCTGTGTTTTGCTGGGCTAATCCCCAGACCACGCTCATTACATAACCTGAATGTTGAGATTGTTTCATTGATCACAGTTTTCGGACTCGAAAAACAAGGCTGAGCGGCCGCAGAGTCTTCGTAAATAAGCACAAAATGAAGCCGACATCTGTTATCTGTACTGCTCCTGTCCCTTCTATATACAGGATAAGACAATGAGTTATATAACTAAGAGATAATATTATAAAAGACGTGACATTAGAAGACGGGGGAGAGGGAAGGGTGCTAGAGAGGTCAGCCCTGAACTGGTTAACCCCAACAAATATGCCAGGTTGCATGATGTTGGGGATATTAGTTCAGGGGTGGCACTGCTGGAGCAGGACGCCTCCTCATCCGGGAGGCGCGTGTTTAGCCACTCCGTAGAGACGGCGCGAGTTGAGGGAACTTAACAAGTGGCTCCGGAACCGGTGTCGGAAGGAGGGTTTTGGTTTCCCGGAGAACTGGGCTGACTTCTCAAGTGAGTTACCGGCTCTTCAGCCGAGACGGGGTGCATCCTAATGTGAAAGGTGCATTTCCAATATGGCTAAACAAAACGGTAAAACAACACATTAAGGAAAAGAAAGTGGCATTTAGAAAGTATAAAACGGAGGGGTCAGTATTGGCATTCCAAAACTACAAAGAATGTAACAAAAGATGTAAACTGGTAGTCCGGCGGCTACAATTGAATGTGAGAAATATATCGCCACAGTTAGTAAACGGAACCTCAACATTTTTTATCAATACATAAACAGTAAAAAGGGGAGAAAGGACCAGATAGGCCCAATAAAGGACATAACTGGTACGTTACTGATGAAGGAGACGCAGGATCCCCTTCATCAGGCTGAACAAGCCTGATCCTGCGTGACCCCGAAACGTAGCAATGAGCATGTCTTGCACGTGCGTAAAAAAAAAAAGGACTTCTACCTTTTGGAGTGCCGGTGTCCATACTTTTTTTTTTGTGGTGTTACTGGACAGAAGCCATCCGTCGACTGCCGATGCACCCAACCATTCTTATTATGGATAAGCGGTCAGGAGTGCAATGGGTATATGGATTGTAGGTTTTCTTATTATAATAATGAATTATATTATAATTATTGTAACATAGGTAATTTCCTATACTGCTCCCAGTTATTTTCCATTGCAGCTTTGTCATTTCTTCAAACTCAGCATTAAAGATATTTCTCCTCCCCCATTTCCTTCTATAGGGTGGCTACGCAGCCCTGCAGGGACCTCTGGAGCTCCAAGTGTAGCCACCTTCATGTGCACTCTACTGGCCAGGACTACATTCCTATGCACCGGTGCTCCATGCATCAACAGAAAGCTCGAGGCTCAGAATTAGACGGGGGCACATATGTGCTTCATGTACAAGGTGCAGAGCATGATGCAATATGTAGTCCCAATGTGACTTTATGATGTAAACAGAGTGTGCTCTCCAACCAGAAGTTCAGGGCACTGCCACTAAGAGATATGGAGCGATGGTCTACAGAGCCTAAATCAACACAGCTAATAGAGAGCATCCATATGAAGAAGTATTCAGGTTCAGGGCTGGGCCAAGGGGTGGGCAGAAGAGGCGACCATCTTTGGGGCAGGACCTGCAACCTATGCTGCTGAAGTAGTTCACAGCTTAAGGGGGTGGGCACTTTGGCCTTTTCGCCTTCGGTGGTAAACTCCTAACACAGGGGTGGCCACAATTTTTCGTCTGGAGATCTACTTTTCTGTGCGGCTTGCGTTTCTGTGCGTTGTAGAGGCCGAACACTCTGGAACGCAGACTTTGTGGTGCGAACTGTTCCTCTCTTTTGGCCGTCTCTCTTCTCTCTCTCTCCTCGCTCTCTCCCCTGTTTCTATCTGCTATCTCTATCTGCCGACGTGATCCCCCCCTTCCCGTCTGCGGCATCTGACACATTCAGCCGCACTAGCACCGCGGGAGGGAGCTCAGGTCAGTGAGCTGATCGCGATCTACCAGTGTTTGCTTTGCGATCTACCTAATGGGCACCCCTGTCCTAACAGGTCACCGGTTACTTTAAGTGCAGGAATAACCAAAGATTGACAAATATGTACAGTATATGTTATAGGTCATACAAATCCTGCGACATGAGAACCTCACCAGCCAATTCTCACACCCAACAAAATTCCCGAATCTATGCAGGAGAGACTGCTACGGATGTGGACAAATGTATTGCTAGCCTTCCACAAGAAATGAAGGAGACACAATTTTCTCTGAAATGAAACAATGACCAAAGTAATCGGCATCCATCATTGTTTGCTTCATATTTCATATAAGTCAGACGTTGCTTTTACATTTTTGATTCAACAGAATATTTTAAATAAGAAAACAAATAAGAACGTCAAGGATACAAATGATGGGACCCTTAACCTAATATTGAGTGAAACAACCTTTAGAGGAAATCGCTGCAAACAAAGAGATTTCTGTGGCTCTCAATGATACTTCTGCACTTGCCAACAGGCTGACTCTTCTTCAGCTGTCTCCGGTTTGAAGGGCGTCTACTCCAGACTTCATGTTTCGGCTCTTTCCATAGATGTTCCATAGGATTCAGATCTGGGTTCATAGAAAGCCGCTTCAGAATAGTCCAATGTCTTCTTCTTGGATGCTTCTAGCTGTGTGTTTTGGTCATTACCCTGTTGGAGGACCCATGACCTACTAGTAAAACAGCTTTCTGACACTGGGCATTATGTTTTACTCTAGAATTTATTGATAGTCTTGAGATTTAATTGTGTCCTACACAGAGAGAGGGGTCACTGTGCCAGACGCAGCAAAGCAGCCCCAAAACATAACCAAGCCTCCAACATGTTTCACAGTAAGTACTGTGACATAACTGAATATCCTCCATGTTTCACAGTAGGTACAATGAGGCCCAGTTATGTCACTGTAATGACCGAGCCTCCTCCATGTTTCACAGTATGTACAGTGCTCTTTTCTTTAAAAGCTTCATTTTTGTTTCTGTGAACATATAGCTGAGCTGATGTGAGTTGCCGAAAAGCTCTGGTTTTGTCTCATCACTCAAAAGGACATTCTTCTAGAAGCATTGTGTCAGTATGCATTTTTGCAAATTCCAGTCTGTTTTTTTTATTTTTCTTCCTCCTTTGAGCCTATTGTTGGTTAAAAAGGCGATGCATGGTGCGATCAGACATTGATGTACTTGGACCTTGGAGTTCAGCTTGAATCTCTTTGGAAGTTTTCTGTGGCTCTTTGTCTACCATTCACACTCTCCTGTTCAATTTGGAGTCCATTTTCCTCTCGGCTACATCCAGGGAGGGTGTCTACATCTCCAAGGACGTTAAACTTCTTCACAATATTTGTAACTGTGATGAGAGAGATTAACAGTGTTTGATAATATCTGAATGCGGCAAATAAGGAGGTGAGGTATAGGCTAAGGCCAAGACCCGATCATCGTGAGCTGGTCTGCAGGTCCCAATCGATCTGCTCAGGAAGGACAAGTACACGGTGCGGATCGGACATGGGGGGCTGGAGCTCCCATCTATCTGGCCACCATCCTGGACTATTTGACCACTGAGATCCTCAAGCTGGCCGTCAATGCTGCCTGGGACAACTGGCTGTCCACAATGAGGAGATGCTCAACAAGTCGCTCGGTGGGATCACCATCTTCCAGGGAGGAGTCTTCTGCAACATCCAGAAGATCGAAAGCCACAAGCCTGCCAAGGCCAAGTAAACCTGATCATGGTACTTTAATCGGAAAACTGATGATCTGCGCTACCGGAAAAAAAGAAGAAAAACCGGACTGGCTAGAAGCTGCTAAGCTCAGGCCCTAAGCCTTAAAGGAGAACTATGAGATGAGTGATTTCCACTCACCTCATAGTTCTAAGCCGACCTGTGACAATGAGACTGTCACAGGTCTGCTCAGTAGATTGGGAGGTGAGCGAACACATACCGGTGTTCGCTCACCTCTCGATCCTGTCACAGCTCTCTGCCATGACAGGGGAGGGGCTGGATTCCCCTCTCCCCGCTCCGATCTCCCAGCGCTGACTGGCGGAACGGATGGGGCGGGTACAGCTGGCTCTGCCTCTAGGTAGGCAGAGCCAGCTGTCAGTCACGCAGCTGGGCGGATCCCGTCATCTACGTCGGGATCCGCTCCAGGTGTGGCGTCTCAGTATACCGCGAGCTGTAGCTCCCTATATACTGAGCCTAGGGTGACGGGAGGATGCTAGTTTGTGTCCTCCCGTTACCCTAAGGAGAACTATGGGCAAAAACACTGACCTCATAGTTCTCCTTTAAAGGTTAATTGATCAATAGTGGAGCGCTTTAAGCCTTACGGTGTGATAACCAAAAACACAGTGTTAAAGGGTGTTTGTAAATAATAAAAAGATCACTTGATGTATTAGACCTCTCTCCAAGGAAAGTGTCAATAAATAATATATGTCTGCATGGACACTGTGTGACAGACGAATAAAGATGTTTTACAATGTGAATCCCTCTCGAAAGAGAGTAACGTGCAGTATTAAAATATGTTGCTAAAACTCATACATGATGTGAGTGTGCATATTGAAAAAAAACATACAGTCCTAAATGGAATGCTGTGAGTGAAAATGCTAACATTAAGTGGTTGAAACAAATACAATTGAGAAAAAATGAATGAATAAATAAATGATATAATAAACAGTGAAAGTGTCCAATTCTGTTTCTTTCATTCACGGGAAAAAAAAGTTTTTTTGAAATGATGTGAAGCAAAGGACGTGTCCCACAACTAAAAGAACCGTAAAATGCTTGTCAGAAGAAAGAAACCCCCGGAGGGTTATGTACTAAACCAGATAGAAGGTGTTTGTAAACCGTATAGTCTTCCGGGATAGGGGCCACATCGCTCTGTCACATGCTACGTTCCGTCATCGCCTCAATGTGTCAGGAAGGAAGCCGTTACTTTGCCGTGAGAAACTTCATATGGAGTTTGCTGAAGCCTTCAGGATCCAAATCCCAGGATTTATGCCCAGATCCAGAAGAAAAGGGGAGAGAGACAAGTGCTCATAGTGTATCAAAATGGAAGTTTATTTAGCACCATAAAAAACGCTCAGCATAGTGTTTATCAATAAAAGGAATAAAAGGAATATAACTGGCCGGTCACTCAACAAAATTGGAGTACTCTTCAGACTGTTGATGTGCCGTGAATACAGGCCCGCACCTGTGGCTCTTTGTCTACCATTCACACTCTCCTGTTCAATCTGGAGTCCATTTTCCTCTCGGCTACATCCAGGGAGGGTGTCTACATCTCCAAGGACGTTAAACTTCTTCACAATATTTGTAACTGTGATGAGAGAGATTAACAGTGTTTGATAATATCTGAATGCGGCAAATAAGGAGGTGAGGTATAGGCTAAGGCCAAGACCCGATCATCGTGAGCTGGTCTGCAGGTCCCAATCGATCTGCTCAGGAAGGACAAGTACACGGTGCGGATCGGACATGGGGGGCTGGAGCTCCCATCTATCTGGCCACCATCCTGGACTATTTGACCACTGAGATCCTCAAGCTGGCCGTCAATGCTGCCTGGGACAACTGGCTGTCCACAATGAGGAGATGCTCAACAAGTCGCTCGGTGGGATCACCATCTTCCAGGGAGGAGTCTTCTGCAACATCCAGAAGATGGAAAGCCACAAGCCCGCCAAGGCCAAGTAAACATGATCATGGTACTTTAATTGCACATTATCCTAGGGTGACGGGACGAAGTTTGTGTCCTCCCGTTACCCTAAGGAGAACTATGGGGAAAAGCCTTAGCCCCATAGTTCTCCTTTAACATCAAGCTGCTTGGAGACGGTCTTATAGCCTTTACTATTGACAAGGTGCTCAATAATGTTCTTTCTGATCTCCTCAGACAACTCTCTCCTTGGCTTCCTCTGGCCCATATTCAGTGTGGTCACACCATGATACCAAACAGCAGAGTGATGACTTTTATCCATTTCAACAGACTGACCAATTACAAGATTGAAGACGTGTGTGACCCTAATCACAGTAATAACACTGCGATCCAATTACTTATCATTTTTTCTAGGGCAACCAACAAATCTGTCCAGAACATTCTAGAATATATTTTTTTGTTTTGTTTTTACACTTTCTTTGTTTGACTCTATAACATACCAAAGACATGAAGTTATAGATGAAACAATTGGTTTTATTTAATCACTTCTCAAGAGGAATGAAGCATCGTATGGATAAGCTGGGACCAACAAACGTGTCCACATCCGTGTGACTTCCCTGGGCAGATGACTCTTCTCTGCTCTCACAAATGTAGGTTTAGGGCAGATTCACAGCAGAGGGTTCTGTTAACGTGTTACGTTGTGCATTAGTATGCATTAGGCAGTCCGTTCATTATGAATAGACAGCCAATGCACCACAAGGGACAAAAAAAAAAAGCACACCACCCTTTTATATAAGGCAGCGCAAATATATGCATTCTGTTGGCTGCAACTGTACGACACATTGAGGTTCTGTCCACAGGGAATGGCAGCGCAATGTACACAGAGCTGTAATTTTACAGCACATTACCACAACACAGAAGAGTGAATGAGCCTCTTATGTAACTCAAGTCCATAATGGAGATAGCAGTGCCATAGCCTCTACTGAACCACAATGGCTGACTATTGATGTGGTCCAGAAACAGACAAAATTAAGGTGAATAAAGCACCTGGACCGGATGGCTTACACCCCCGTGTCCTCAAAGAATTGAGCTGTATTACATCCACGTGTCCTCAAAGAATTGAGCTGTATTACACCCACGTGTCCTCAAAGAATTGAGCTGTATTGCACCCCTGTGTCCTCAAAGAATTGAGCTGTATTACACCCACATGTCCTCAAAGAATTGAGCTGTATTAGACCCACGTGTCCTCAAAGAATTGATCTGTGTAATGTCAAAGCCATTGTATCTAATTTTTAGAGACTCTCTAATGACCGGCTTGGTACCGATGGATTGGCGCAAGGCCACTGTGGTGTCTATATTTAAAAAGGGATCAAAGTCTTTAGCAAGTAATCACAAACCTGTAAGTTTAACTTCAATAGTTGGCAAGATACTGGAAAGTTTGATGAAGGATCACATGCACTTGTTTCTGCTGGAAAATAATATCATAAGCGATAGTCGGCATGGAGTCACAAGAGACAGAAGTTGTCAAACAAACCGACTTTCTTTTTATGAGGAAGTGAGTGATAATTTGGACAGAGGAATGGCTGTGGATATCGTATACTTGGACTTTGCAAAAGCGTTTGACACAGTTCCCCACATGCGGCTAATTTATAAGTTGAGGTCAGTAGGTAAAGAGCAGCGGTTCTCAACCTGTGTAACTTCAGGACCCACATTTGTCCTTGGTCATTAAGTCGCGACCCAAATCGTACTGTAATGGACCGCACGGCATTGCGGTACCGCGCGTTCCGGTGCGGACCATAGGACTGTGGGCGGGAGGTGTGTTTGGGGTACCGTTTCAAATGAATGGCAACGCAACGCACCTCCCACACCAGAATGCGTAGTAGGTGTGATTGCATGGCCATTTTTTTCATATCTCTATAAGTTGAACTCGCTGTATTCTGTCTCCGTGCTGTTCCTTTAATTGTTGGCAGCAGCACCTGGAGTGACATTTACCTCATGAACAGGTAATCTGATCATCTCCGCTCAGACCATGCAAAACACTCCCACAAGCTGCCACAGGTCCCGGGTTGTCTTTTTAACACGGACACTTAAAATGTCATAATTTCAACGTTCTGCAAATGAGATGTTAAAAGAAGATCTCACATTAGCATGCAGTTAAAGGAGAACTATGAGGGGAGTGATTGTCACTCATCCTCATAGTTCTAGCCGACGTGTGACAATGAGACTGTCACAGGTCGGCTCAATAGATCGGGAGGTGAGAACACATACCGGCGCTCGCTCACTTTCCGATATTGTAGCTCCCTATATACGGAGCTTAGGGTGACGGGAGGACGCTAGTTTGTGTCCTTCCGTTACCCTAAGGAGAACTATGGGGAAAAGCCCTGACCCCATAGTTCTATAGTTCTCTTTTAAATATCCTGCATTGGGAGTTAAGATCTGCCTTTGAAGGAGACGAGACAGACCAAGGAAACAGCTTTGGCAAAGAGTTCTAACAGGCGGTGAAAAGATGGCTAAAACCAGAAAGAGACACACTCGGGCCAGAAGAAGAAGCAGACATACAAGAAGGAGAGTTTCTAAACGAAGACCATCTAGAAAAGGTGGAGCTGGACATCATGATGTATCCATCACCTTCAACTCCACAGGGGGCCAGAATAAGGTACGCTGCACATATCGCATGTCCACCGCAGCTCACAATGCCAAGACCTCCCTCGTCCCGCACGTACACCCACCTGTCTGCCTCGGCTGCCGCTGAAGACTACATTTCCCAGCAGGCACAGCGCGGCATAGCCAGTGGGGTCGAAGTGGACGGCATCAGAGAGGAGAGCGGACAGCTGCAGCCAGCTAAATATAAGACATCCCCCGAAAATAAGACCTAGTGTCTTTTTTCATTGAAAAAAAAAATAACAGTGGCTTATTTTCGGAGAAACACAGTAGATTTATTGTTGTTATTGAAACTCTCGCAATTAAATGTTTGTAACACACGGATTTTTCAGGAGGATGAGGCATGCAAGTCTAGGAGGAAGCTTGTGTGACTGGAGTTGGGCTTTAAAGGGAAACTAATATGGTTCAAAGTTTCTATAATATATAAGGACAAAGGATTCCCAGAGTGCGATGGGTTTTCTTTAGAGGGAACTCAGCAGTAGTCATCTCCTCTTAGGCATTCTGTTTCTAAACCTCAGATGGAGCTGTACAGATGGAGAGAGAAAGAAGGAGAGCAGCCATTGCTCTGAATCATTGACTTATATACATTTCAGCTTGAGTTACTGAGCTCTGTCAGGCAGAAAATTCACGTTTAAAGGAGGACCTGGAAAACATGGAAAGGAGCAGAGAATTCCATCTGCTGACCTAAGAAGTAAGAACATAACATTTATGTGCAA
The DNA here is from genome assembly GCF_000935625.1 of Nanorana parkeri. Classification (NCBI taxonomy): domain Eukaryota; kingdom Metazoa; phylum Chordata; class Amphibia; order Anura; family Dicroglossidae; genus Nanorana; species Nanorana parkeri. The sequence continues at coordinate 82,282 of NW_017308266.1, read as the reverse complement.
TATTTCATGTTTACTGATAAAACCAAAACATTTTGTTCGATTTTTTTTTAGTCCTGATCATAATAAATAAAGAAAAACAATAAATGCAAAACTACAAAACATTTCCTTATGAACAATAATAAACAGCCGAGTGCAAATAACAAGATTAACCCCTTCACGACCAATGATGTACAGCAGGGGTAGCAAACCTCCGGCCCTCCAGCTGGGTGTGAAACTACAACTCCCATGATGCATCTCTCTTCGGGAGTCATGTCTGTGGCTGTGAGAATCTTGCAATGCCTCATGGGATTTGTAGTTCCACCACAGCTGGAGGGCCGGAGGTTTGCTACCCGCTGATGTACAGTGTACGTCGCCAGCATCGGGGCTGTTTAAACAGACTCCGGGCAGCTTTTGCGGCCGGGACTCTTGTTTAAACTTGTAAAGCTGACTGTCGGCTTTACAGTAGAAGCGATTCTGTGACTCTGCTGTCGCCAGATGGCTTCTACCGGCCGGTGAAGGGTTCCCCTCCCTGACACCTCCGCCATATTTCCCCGGGCTCCGTTGCCCGTCCTACGGGCCCGGGACCGGCTTGTTTGGTGTCGGCGGGGAGCTGGGGAGGAGATGGACGAACCTCCATTCGTCGATCCCCTCCCCGTTCTATGGGCCAGGGAGCGATGAAGATTGCATCACTTCCGGTCCCAAAGCTGTCAGTGCTCGGCTCCTGCAGCCCAGCTAATTAAAGGAGAACTACGAGGTCAGGGCTTTCCCCCATAGTTCTCCTTAGGGTAACGGGAAGACACGAACTAGCGTCCTCCCGTCACCCAAAGCTCAGTATATAGGGAGCTACAGCTCGCGGTATACTGAGACGCCGTAGCCGGGGCGGATCCCGACAATACTGTCCGGATCCACCCAGCTGTGTGATTGACAGCGGGCTATGCCTATCTAGAGGCAGGGCCAGCTGTACCCGCCCCCTCCCACATCCGCTCCGCCAGTCAGCGCTGGAGGAGCTGGGAGGGGGAATCCCTGCAGGGAGCCGTGAGTGACAGTCACCACTCTCTGCAGGAATTGGATCGAGAAGTGAATGAGGAATGGTATGTGTTCACTCACTTCCCGATCTATTGAGCCGACCTGTGACAGTTTCATTGTCGCACGTCGGCTCCAACTATGAGGCTGAGTGAAAATCACTCCCCTCATAGTTCTCCTTTAAGGTTAATAAAGACAACAACAGCAATAGGAACAGCTACATCGGAGGTTCGCTACCTTCTATTGTCTGCAGACAGTTAACAAACAAATGCTTTGTGAAAGGAACGCCGTTTGTTACACCCGGCGCAGAGATTTGCCTGGTGCAGAGATTTCCATACATACATGAGCCGCACCATCCGGGAGAAGAGGCAAATCAGCTTCTGTGCAAACAATTCCCCATATTATCAGCCTTGTTTACTGTAAAGAGGAAGAAATCTGAGCAAACCTAAAAACCTCCATTCTGTATGCAAAATTGTTTCGCTGTTTATTTTCCGTATAATTCTCAGTAATTTGTTTACTTTCCATATAAAGCTGATAAACATGCGAAATACAGGTGTATGTTACCATGGTTACCGAGGGGAAATACTATGCAACCAGAGGAAGGCAATTTTTTCACCAATCTTTATACCATGTAGGTCAGGGGTAGGCAAACTCCGGCCCTCCGGCTGTGGTGAAACCACAAATCCCATGATGCCTCTGTCTCTGGGAGTCATACCCGTGGCTGTGAGAATCTTGCAGTGCCTCATGGGATTTGTAGTTCAACAACACCTGCAGGGCCTGGAGTTTTCCCACCCCTGGTGTAGATAATGTCCTGTAGTATAGATCATTTACATTAGATGTATATAATATAACGCAGTAAAAAAAGCTGATGTAAAAATGTTTCCGGCATGCGTCTTGCATTTGTGGCTTCCGTGTTTATGTGCATTTTAATGCATGCAAATGCAGAGAAAACATGCGCGTCATCCTGGCTGCGTTTGGGATGCCATTAGAAACTAATGGCGATGCAGGCGCGTTTCACGTTCTGCAGCAATTCTGTCAATGTGCACCAAAGCGCACATTCTATTTGTTTGCGTTCACAGAACGCACAGGTGAGAATGCAGGCTGAGATGTGTTCTATTATAGAACTATCATCCTGCGGCTGTGCACGCTCCTCGTTTGAAGACTCCCCTAGTCACTGACAGTGCCTGGTTTACACTTATGATCAGGAACCAATCATGACGATCACATGGGTTTGTTTACAAATGAACCTGCCAGATTCAGCTTTCAAAGTTCAATGCAGTGCGACAATGTAAAAGGTATTTATTTGTATTAAAAACCATTAACTATTTTTTTAAAGGAGAACTACGAGGTCAGGGCTTTCCCCCATAGTTCTCCTCAGTGTCACGGGAGGGCACAAACTAGCGTCCTCCCGTCACCCAAAGCTCAGTATATAGGGAGCTACAGCTCGCGGTATACTGAGACCGCCGCAGCCGGGACGGATCCCGACATTACTGTCTGGATCCGCCCAGCTGCGTGAGTGACAGCTGGCTCTGCCTATCTAGAGGCAGAGCCAGCTGTACCCGCCCCCTCCCCCGTCCGTTCTGCCAGTCAGCGCTGGAGGATCGGAGCGGGGAGGGGGCGAATCCCTGCAGGGAGCGGTGAGTGACAGTCACAGCTCTCTGCAGGGACAGGATCGAGAAGAGAGCGAGCGCCGGTATGCGTTCACTCACCTCCCGATCTACTGAGCCGACCTGTGACAGTCTCATTGTCACCCGTTGGCTCGAACTATGAGGTGAGTGAAAATCACTCCCCTCATAGTTCTCCTTTAATATTATTAGCCATTTGTCATCTTACAATAAAAACCTGAGAATGGTATTTATTAAAAACAAAGTACAGCCTTTTGTGTCATTTTAAAGAAAAATGGATAATAATGATATGTGCCTCTGTTAAATACTGCGATCAACAGATACAATTACAGTATTAAAAAAATTATATATATACTGTATAGTGACTGCTTTTGCTGGCTGTAACATAAAAATCTGAGGAGATATTTAGTAAAACTGTACCAAACAATATCTTATTAATAGCGGGTTCTTCCTGATGTCACTGGCTGGACTCATAGTGATGAGTGATTGGACAGGTCAACCCCTAGGCCCGCCCTTCCCCCATAAATATGAGCAGATCCTTCAAGATTGTGGCCTGCTCCGCAGGAAACTTGCTCTTAGGGCAGCTGAGCTATGCATGGACATGGCCGGTCTCTAGATATCATCAGATAACTGGAGATGTAATGCACCACACAGGAGGGATCATGGAAATCGATGGACACAATTTAAAGTAAAGGACTCGCCCGTCTGGATCGGCAACCCAATGTGAACTGTACACATCCAAACCTTCCCGGGTCTGGAATCCTGGGCAGAACCGGAGTGTGCGGAACCGGAGTGTGCAGAACCGGAGTGTGCAGAACCGGAGTGTGCAGAACCGGAGTGTGCGGAACCGGAGTGTGCAGAACCGGAGCGTGCAGAACCGGAGCGCGCAGAACCGGAGTGTGCAGAACCGGAGTGTGCGGAACCGGAGTGTGCGGAACCGGAGTGTTTCAACAGATACAATTACAGTATTAAAAAAATTATATATATACTGTATAGTGACTGCTTTTGCTGGCTGTAACATAAAAATCTGAGGAGATATTTAGTAAAACTGTACCAAACAATATCTTATTAATAGCGGGTTCTTCCTGATGTCACTGGCTGGACTCATAGTGATGAGTGATTGGACAGGTCAACCCCTAGGCCCGCCCTTCCCCCATAAATATGAGCAGATCCTTCAAGATTGTGGCCTGCTCCGCAGGAAACTTGCTCTTAGGGCAGCTGAGCTATGCATGGACATGGCCGGTCTCTAGATATCATCAGATAACTGGAGATGTAATGCACCACACAGGAGGGATCATGGAAATCGATGGACACAATTTAAAGTAAAGGACTCGCCCGTCTGGATCGGCAACCCAATGTGAACTGTACACATCCAAACCTTCCCGGGTCTGGAATCCTGGGCAGAACCGGAGTGTGCGGACCCGGAGTGTGCAGAACCGGAGCGTGCAGAACCGGAGCGCGCAGAACCGGAGTGTGCGGAACCGGAGTGTGCGGAACCGGAGTGTGCGGAACCGGAGTGTGCAGAACCGGAGTGTGCGGAACCGGAGTGTGCAGAATGTTTAGAGGGGTCATGCTGGTCAGTCTGGGAGGATGGGAGACAACACGACGGATGTTTGCAAAACTCCAGAGAAATGGTGGAGAAGCTTTATTTCTATTGTAGCTTCCAATGATAAATACACATGGGGGGCGGCCATATTTATCTATGACATACACATGGGGGGGCAGCCGTATTTTCCTATGACATACACATGGGGGGGCAGCCGTATTTTCCTATGACATACACATGGGGGGGCAGCCGTATTTTCCTATGACATACACATGGGGGGGCAGCCGTATTTTCCTATGACATACACATGGGGGGGCAGCCGTATTTTCCTATGACATACACATGGGGGGGCAGCCGTATTTTCCTATGACATACACATGGGGGGGCAGCCGTATTTTCCTATGACATACACATGGGGGGGCAGCCGTATTTTCCTATGACATACACATGGGGGGGCAGCCGTATTTTCCTATGACATACACATGGGGGGGCAGCCGTATTTTCCTATGACATACACATGGGGGGGCAGCCGTATTTTCCTATGACATACACATGGGGGGGCAGCCGTATTTTCCTATGACATACACATGGGGGGGCAGCCGTATTTTCCTATGACATACACATGGGGGGGCAGCCGTATTTTCCTATGACATACACATGGGGGGGCAGCCGTATTTTCCTATGACATACACATGGGGGGGCAGCCGTATTTTCCTATGACATACACATGGGGGGGCAGCCGTATTTTCCTATGACATACACATGGGGGGGCAGCCGTATTTTCCTATGACATACACATGGGGGGGCAGCCGTATTTTCCTATGACATACACATGGGGGGGCAGCCGTATTTTCCTATGACATACACATGGGGGGGCAGCCGTATTTTCCTATGACATACACATGGGGGGGCAGCCGTATTTTCCTATGACATACACATGGGGGGGCAGCCGTATTTTCCTATGACATACACATGGGGGGGCAGCCGTATTTTCCTATGACATACACATGGGGGGGCAGCCGTATTTTCCTATGACATACACATGGGGGGGCAGCCGTATTTTCCTATGACATACACATGGGGGGGCAGCCGTATTTTCCTATGACATACACATGGGGGGGCAGCCGTATTTTCCTATGACATACACATGGGGGGGCAGCCGTATTTTCCTATGACATACACATGGGGGGGCAGCCGTATTTTCCTATGACATACACATGGGGGGGCAGCCGTATTTTCCTATGACATACACATGGGGGGGCAGCCGTATTTTCCTATGACATACACATGGGGGGGCAGCCGTATTTTCCTATGACATACACATGGGGGGGCAGCCGTATTTTCCTATGACATACACATGGGGGGGCAGCCATATTTTCCTATGACATACACATGGGGTCTTTCCTGCTAGTAGTGCTGCAAAGTAATTGTACTTTACTTTTCCTCTTCAAGTAAACCTCTCCCCACTATCATGTCTGTAGTAGTTCCCTGTTTTATGTCTGTGGTCTCCAGAGATTTCCTGTATCATGCCATTGGTCTCTTGTATCATGTTAGCAGTCCCCTGTATCATGTCAGTGGTCTCTAGCAGTCCCCTGTATCATGTCAGTGGTCTCTAGCCAGTCCCCTGTATCATGTCAGTGGTCTCTAGCAGTGCCCTGTATCATGTCAGTGAT
>NW_017308266.1:74997-76402 GCF_000935625.1 Nanorana parkeri | reverse complement strand
TATATATATATATATTGTATCTCCATTCCTTGTGTAGCTTTTGTTTTTTATCATGCTTATTAGGATTAAGCCACGCCCCCAGGAAGACCGCACCTCTCTGGCCATGCCTATTGTTGTTATTAGAGTCTTATTGTTCTCTTCCTTTTTTTGCGGGTTCCCTTTAAAGCTGCGATCAATAATGGAGGAACACGCCCCGTTATGAAATGTGAACTTTAGACACCGCAGATAAAATGCAGAGAATCCTTCCAGAGGAGGGAAGCAGAAGAGACAACAGACCGGTTCTGATACTTGTAATATAATAATCTGTGACGCTGAATGATCACAGAGAACTTCAGACACAACTCCATCAGATGAACCGCCGTCACCTGACATCCAATGACCCCACAATGTGACCCGAAACAATGTAGCAAGAGAATTTCCAACATGAGACCTGATACCAGGGGGCAGTAAGGACAATGTAACCCCCGACAGACTGGATACTAGGGAAAAGTAAGGACAAGGTTCCTCCTGACAGACCTGACACTAGGGGGCAGCAGGGATAATGTACCCCCTGACACTAGGGGGCAGTAAGGACAATGTTCCACCCGACATTAAGGTGCAGCAGGGATAATGGATCCCCTGATACACCTTACACTAGGGGGCAATAAGGACAAGGTGCCCCCCTGCCAGACCTGATACTAGGGGGCAATAAGCACAATCCACTCTTAACAGGTTTAATATTAAGGGGCAATAAGAACAATTGCCCTCTCACACCTGATTCTACAAGGCAAAAACATTTTATCTGGCACAGCTTTTAGGGGCAATAAGGAATCTATCTCCCCCTGGGAGATGTCATACTACAAAGTACAACAAGGCACCCCTTAGTCGGGGCAATTACAGGTCTATCACAACACTGGAGGTAAGTTATTAACCACCCCCGCCCAACCTCAGTGAAGGTCACATGACACATACAGCTCTGGAGGTAAGTTACTAACCACGCCCCTAGCCGCCAGCTTCACTCACTGAGGGTCACATGACACATGCAGCACCCTCACTTTTCCTAGCTTCTCTGCGCCCGCCCAGCCGTGACGTCACGGCATCGTGTCACGTGAGGACGGGGAACCAGCGTGAGCCGAGCAGAAGCTGCGAGGAGGCGGGAAAATGGCGGCAGCGCAGGTAGGCGGGAGCTTGGTGAGGGGAGGCCCCGGCGGAGTCCGGTACCGAAGGGGAGGGAGGAACACACTTACAACCGGGCCCCTAGTGGGGAAAGGGCCTCTCATGCTGCGTATTCTGTGAATGAAGGAGCACCGTGCAGAGGCTGAGGTTTAAAGAGGACCTGTCATCGTTTTACTTGCAGGAGGTGACATTCTGTGAGGACATTTTATATATATGTCTCTGAAGAGAACCTGTCACTGAGTTGTTTTCT
>NW_017308266.1:44652-74913 GCF_000935625.1 Nanorana parkeri | reverse complement strand
GAGCGCACAAGCTGCGACTATGTCTGGTATTTGGGAAGATTTTGGGTCCATTCACACCAGTCGCTGCACAAAACGCACAGTGGCCCGAGTGCCAATGGGCCCACCCCCGCACATCACACTGTGTACTTCCTGTCTTAGTTAGTCCGGCCCTAATACATTTAACATTTCTGAGGTATATTCTCTGTAATGAACTCCAGTCTAACCAAAAAGCATCTCGTTATGAAACACCCCAACAGTTCCGCTTGTACAGTTGCAGTAAAGCTGATGCGGAGGAGGGGAAAGGACGTAGGTGGCCTTCAAAGCAAAGGGTTCCGCGTGGGTGTCACCGGCATGTAGACGTCCAATAGTATTCAAAAGAGCAGCCAGGAGGCGGGACACCTGTGCGGATTTCCAGGTCCTGAGGAGGAGGAGCAGTCATCTCCTTTTGTGTGGTGCAGCCATGAAGCACAGCAGGGGTTAAGGGCCACACGAGAACAGCCAATACTTCATCAAGTGGAAACATTCCTGGATTTTCACCCGTGTACTTATTGAACTTGCTGGGGGCCGTCCTTTAAATTCATTTATCCATTTACATTTGTCAGGGGCTGCCGTCACTTCTTTAGGTTTGGTTGTATCCCTCCTGGCAAGAAAAACATAAAGAAGTGTTCTGCTGTCCGATCACCTTCCATACTGCGAGAGAAAAGCAGGCCACCGCCCCTGATTCTTCTGAAAAATGCCAGATGCCTGGCCGTCTCTACTCTGAAAAACACACCTGGAACAATCATGCAGATCAGGGGCGTCAGATACACGTTCTGTCCCCCCGTTACCCTAAGGAGAACTATGGGGAAAAGCCCCGACCCCATAGTTCTCCTTTAAATCATTGCAACAGCCAACTTGACTATGTCGCCCCCAGAAGAAGAGACCCTGCGTGGCCCCGAAACGTTGATTGTTTGATGCATGTGACGATTTAATAAAAGCGATTTACTACTTGCACATATCATCGACTGCTGGTGACTTTTATGATGGACTGTATCTGACACGGTGCCGCCCGTGTTGTCACTTCAAGCACCAACCTCTCATCCAAGGTCTGTACGCTGCATGGAGTGCCGGTGATTTTGTGTTATAGAGATACATGTTCCAGGTCAGTGACTGAGAATTTACTGAAGCCATTGGATTACCATGACAGGAAGGAAACATTGTCCTAAGCAACAAGTTGGCTGTGGAAAATGACACACTGCCTCATACAGGTCTTATTTATACTTTATGACCAAAGCGCCACCTGCTGTCCTCCTCGGCACTGTTAGATGTTAGGAAGTTGACCGCACACATTACAGGAAAAAACTGGATGGGCACAGATGTCACAACGGTGACGTCCGAACTGCACTGCTCCGATCAGGAGTGGATCCGTGCATGTACTCCCCGCTGACCAGTATGTGTAAAAGGGGCCTAAAAGAGCAATAATTGTAAGTCCACTGTGCTGATCTCTGTACTAAACACCAGACAGACATTATAACACCTTCCAATTCCATCCAAAACTGAGAAATTGCTCTAGTTGTTCTTGTTTTTTTTAATTCTTTATTTATGAACATAAACAGCTCGGGAACAGTAAGAGAAATAGTTGTGAACAATATTACAAGTAGGAGCATAATGACCATACAACAGAATGAATATCTAGACAAATGTGCGCCTCAGACCTGAGTATATGCACCCGCAGTTGTCATTAAAGGGTGTTTTTGCATATATGTGTGTGTGTGTGTGTGTGTGTGTATATATATATATACAGGTGAAACTCGAATAATTAGAATATCGTGCAAAGTTCATTTATTTCACTAATGCAACTTAAAAGGTGAAACTAATATATGAGATAGACTCATTACATGCAAAGCGAGATAGTTCAAGCCGTGATTTGTCATCATTGTGATGATTATGGCTTACAGCTCATGAAAACCCCAAATCCACAATCTCAGAAAAGTAGATTATTACATGCAATCAATAAAACAAGGATTGTACATAGAACAATATCGGACCTCTGAAAAGTACAAGCATGCAGATGTACTCAGTATTTGGTTTGGGCCCCTTTTGCAGCACTTACTGCAATTACTTTTGCACGATATTCTAATTATTCGAGTTTCACCTGTATATATAAGGCTAGCAAGCAGTAGATATATGCAAAAATAAAACAAAAAAACCTGCTTTAAAGGCGGTTTAAACTTACCCCTGTCTTCGCCACGTGCTCCCGTCCGAAAATCTGAAAAATCTCGGGCGGCTGCAAAGCATCTTGAGGGGGGCGCATGCGCACTTCAGATTTTCGGCCGGGAGACGAGGAGAGACACAAGGTAAGTCTATGGAGCAGCGTGCACGCGCATGCAGACACCGTGGGACAGGAAGTGCCAGCAAGCACAGAGGAGTCAGCGCTGGAGGGTCAGATGAAAACGACTGGAAAGAAGATCGGATTTAGAGACATCATTTCAGGTAAGTCCTTACACTAACATGGGGGGGGGGAGGGGAAAACAAATTATACTTTAATGTCACTTTAATCATGTGCACCTAGCATAGGCTATAACTGGTATTGTTTCTCCGCTCCCCAGCGTGTAGCTTTTTATAGTTTTCTAAACAGGAGCATTGCAACATAAACCTGACCTTAAGGTGATACAGAAAACCTCCCACTCCTGTCTAACCGGAGGAGACGAGAAACAACTAACAATAGTGGAAAGAGATAAGCGAAGACGTTGCTCTGGTTGTGTTTCGGCGTATTTTGTAAATATAAATATGTGATACAAATTGTTGCACAAAGTAAAAACAAAACCTACAGGTCTAAAGTCACAAAGTTGCTGAATTCAGATATCTCCTCCTTTGATTTTGTGTGGAGATGCGGGTAGACATTTTAGCTGGGTTTACACCTGGGCGTACTATAGGCGCGTTTTTTAGCACGTTGTTTCGTTCAGCGAAACGCGCGTTCGACGCTCGTTTTTATACCTCCCTGGCGCTATGATTTATTTTTTCCCTTTTATTTTCTATCTTTTTTGGGGTTTTTTTTTTTTTTTTAAAGTTTCAAAATTCCCGCCGGTTCGGCCCCCCTGCGACGCGGCCACTCGCAAGGGACGGAACCCGGAAGACGGCAGCGGCCGGATGTCACAGCGGGGATCGCGGACAAGGTAAGTCCTACGCTGTATTCCCGAGTGTGGCTCGGGGGTTACCGCTTTGTTACCCCCCGAGCCACACTTAAAAACGCCCCAAAAGAAGCTCCTGTACTTGTTCGGGCGTAGGGCGTTTTTCAGCGCGTTCCTACGCGCTGAAATATGCCCAGGTGGGAACCATGCCCATAGGAAATTATGCGATTTCACTTGCTGAGCGTTTTTCATCGCTGAAACACGCCCAGGTGTGAACCAGCACTAAAGGTACTATGAGGTCAGTGTTTTTCACCATAGTTCTCCTCAGGGTCATGGGAGGACATATACTACCATCCTCCCGTCACCCAAAGCTCAGTATATAGGGAGCTACAGCTCGCAGTATACTGAAATCGCCGCAGACGGGACGGATCCTGACATTACTGTTGAGATCCACCCAGCTGCGTGATTGACAGCTAGCTCTGCCTATCTAGAGACAGATCCAGCTGTACCCTCCCCCTCCCCCGTCCGTTCCGCCAGTCAGCGCTGGAGGATCGGAGCGGGGGAATGATGGTGAGCGAGCAACGGTATGTGTTCGGCAGCTGGCACTGTCTCTAGATAGGCAGAGCCAGCTGTGCCCGCCCCCTCCCCCAGTCAGCGCTGGAGGATCGGGGAGGGGGGAATCCCTGCGGGGAGCGGTGACTGGCAGTCAAGGCTCTCTGCAGGGAGATGATCGAGAAGTGAGAGAGCGCCGGTATGTGTTCGCTCGCTTCCCCATCTATTGAGCCAACGCGTTACAGTTTCATTGTCACACGTCGGCTCGAACTATGAGGATGAGTGATTTTCATTAACCACATAGTTCTCCTTTAAGTAACGTGCAATACTGCAAGAAAATGCACATCCAATCGTCTCAGTACAGACCTCTGTTTGTGTTTTTCTGTCTTTTTTAACCCGAAATTTTTATGTAACAAATATTGCAAATATTTAACAACAGAAATAAAATGTTATGAAAACATGCATGCTGAAAGTGTATCAGTCCTGGCAATTCCAGGGGCCTGTCATGAGACAAACATGGAGGCTTTTATTGCTGACCTCTCCTAAAAAATACTAGTTGCCTGGCTGTCATGCTGACCCTCTGACTTCAATAATCTATATCACTGACCTTGAACAAGTATACAGATGAGGTCTCTGGCCTTTCTCTGACTCTTCTGATCTGTATACTTTTTTCGGGTCAAAATGAATTTAACTCAATGGGCCAGTATATGTCAGGCAAATAGCATTTTATAAAAGCATGCCAGCAGTGGGTGGCCCCATAAATCTCTTGTAGAAGGTTCATTTTTTTTTTTTTAAACAATAGATTTTTATTGACATTTTCTGTCTTAATTCAGTAACAAAGTAAGTAAATACAAAAAAGAAAAACATGACAAGAACATAAAATAAAAGCATACACAAATAGCAGTCATCATATAGTTGTTGCAGACAGCATATAGTTGTTGCAGGCAGCATATAGTTGTTGCAGGCAGCATATAGTTGTTGCAGGCAGCATATAGTTGTTGCAGGCAGCATATAGTTGTTGCAGGCAGCATATAATCCAATAATCGATATTACAGTATTGAGTAAACATAATAAAGGCTCATCTCAAAACGTTCAGTCTAACAATTGCGACCAGATGTTCCATAATCATGCTAATATAAGGTCTAACATATTCCAGCTCTATAAGGACAAACTCTGGCATTTTTGTGTCCGACCATCGGACCCATGGGAGCCACTTATCCTCAAATTTTGATAGTGAGCCCTCTCTGCACGCTATAAGTTTTTCATGATGGTAATGGAGCTTCACTATGGATAGGACTTCCCCAGATGAGGGGGGGACCACATTCGTAGAAGGTTAATTTTAAACTGTCACTAAGCATTCATGACAGAAACCTAGCGAGATCAGAATATCAATACATGATACGATAAAAACAAAAACAAATCACACGCAGTCAACGCTGGAGGATCGGAGCAGGGAGGGGGGAACGATGATGATCGAGAAGTGAGCGAGCGACGGTATGTGTTCTCTCACTTTCCGATCTATTGAGCCGACATGTGACAGTTTCATTGTCACACGTCGGCTCGAACTATGAGGATGACATGTATCAGATACCTTTCACCATGGGAAGGTGCAATTTTTACATCCCCTGGTGCTTGCCAAAGTGTCAGAGAGGACAGACGGTGGAGAGGTGAGATCTGTGCAATGCCAGTTCGGAGAGTGTTATGGGCAACCTGACACCAGATTTGATCCCCATCTTCTAATCAACATACCCCAGACACAACTTGTGACACTATGATACAATATCCGATGTCTGATGCAGCTCTGGATTTTTTTTTAATTGGAGCGTATTTATCTGTTAGTTACAGATCTCCAAACTTTAAACACTGTTGAGTTTACTCGTCTCGTCCGTCTTTATATCGAGGTAACACCTGCTGCCAGATGAAAGCTGAAATCCTTTTTGGAATATAGTACTTAAAGCAAACCTTTCATTTCTTATGAAATATATGTAAAAAGGTTTCAGAAAGAAGCAGCTTCAGGTGTCTGCACAGAGCACTGAATTGCTACTTGAACACCTCGAGAGCCCTCGTCAGCTTTTCTCAACTTCTGTAGAAAACATTGAGCTTTGATTAGCCTGATCCATATTGATATGTGCTGGCAGATGCCTGTTTTTAATTCCTATAAAGAGTTAGTTTTCTTTAACTTCTACGCTATGTAGGTTAAATTTCTCAGGCACGGTGCAGCACTCTCAGAGAACGTTAAAGTGACAGTAAACTCCGGCGTTTAACCTTAAAAATTAATACAAATACCTTAAAGGAGAACTATGGGGTTAAGGCTTTTCCCCATAGTTCTCCTTAGGGTAATGGGAGGACACAAACTAGCGTCCTCCCGTCACCCTAAGCTCAGTATACCGCGAGCTGCTGCTCGCGGTATACTGAGACGCCGCAGCTGAAGCGTTTTCCGACAATTATGTCTGGATCCGCCCAGCTGCGTGAGTGACAGCTGGCTCCTCCTATCTAGAGGCAGAGCCAGCTGTACCCTCCCCCGTCCGTTCCGCCAGTCAGCGCTGGCGGATCGGAGCGGGGATGGGGGAATCCAGCCCCTCCCCTGTCACGGCAGAGAGCCGTGACAGGATTGAGAGGTGAGCGAACCTGGTATGTGTTCCCTCACCTCCCGATCTATTGAGCCGACCTGTGACAGTCTCATTGTCACAGGTCGGCTAGAACTATGAGGATGAGTGAAAAGCACCCCTCCCCCCCCCATAGTTCTCCTTTAACTCTGAACATCATGAGGGGAATTTATCAAAACTGGAGCAGACAACATCTGGAGCAGCCTGCATGGCAACCAATCAGCTTCTCTCTTAAGTTTGTTCATTTGAGATTTGAAAATGAGACAGAGAAGCTGATTGGTTGCAGTGCACAACTGCTCCAGATTTTCTCTGCTCCAGTTTTGATAAATTCCCTTTAATGTATCTTATTTGTGTATCACTCGGCTGTAGATCCTCCAATCATCTCTGACACTGTCCTTCCTTCTGGAGTGGGGCTACGTCTGTTCCCCATGGTCCCTGTGTGTGTTGTAGAGTAGTCACCGCTCCAAGCTCACTCCCGGAATGGACTACAATCTCCATACAAATTGAGGGATATATTAGGCAGGAAGTGAACATTTTGTCCCTGAAGTTGATGTGTTGGAAGCAGAAATAATGGACAAGTGTGAGGATTTGAAGGACTTTGACAAGGGCTAAATTGTGATATCTAGGCGACTGGGTCAGAGCAACTCCAAAACTGCAGCTCTTGTGGGATGTTTGCGGTCTGCAATGGTCTAAGAAAGGATAACCGGTGAACCAGCAACAGGGTCATGGGCGGCCAATTGATGTAGATGGGGAGCGAATGCTGGCCTATATAGTCCGATCCAACAGAAGAACTACTGTAGCTCAAATGGCTTTGTGCCAGACACCATGCCTTCAGAGGTCTAGTGGAGTCCATTCCTTGATGGGTCAGACCTTTTTGGTGGCAAAAGAGGGACCTACTCAATATTAGAATGGTGATCATAATGTTGTGGATAATCGGTGTATATTGCAATTTAAGCACAGTGGTTTCCTAACAATGAATTTAAAGACAAAGAAAAGCAGACCAGTGAATAGTCCTGTGAGTGTCAGTCAGTCTCACCAAGTCATTTTTGTTCCATTATTCTATGTGTCATGAATGTGTGTCATTCACTTCACAGCAGATTTGGCCTTCCCAGCCTGCTCGAGAGATGAGGAAAATATACCCAACCCCTCTACGTGCCGGCCAGCAGGTGCTCTCATGTTTTGGCTGCAGTTCACACAGCAGACAGTAGCCTAGAGCTTCATTTTATATTAAACACTCATCAGAAAAGCCGTGGTATGTCCAATATTATACTACAATAGTCACAACAAGCACTCATATTCCAGCTGAACTGAATTCTCTCTGCTGTCAAGAATTACCTTCCAGTAGGCGCAGATCTCCTCTGCAGAAAGCACCTGCTTCCCCGTGTCTGTCTTCTGTTATATGAGCACAATCATTATTTTACTATTATTCCTGGCAAAAGAGGCCTATTTGTGCGATGTGTTTTGCTAATACTGGCTGCAATGTTGATGGAGACAGCGTTCTGTGTGTGCAGCCTAAGAGCTTTAAGTGCTCAATAAAGAGCAGAAGTGATGACACAAACCATAATGTATAAGCAAAACTATGCAAATTGTGAAAGCATTTTTACTAATTCCTTCTGACGGCGTACATGTGAGATTTCCAGTGTGCCACAAGTCTTAAACAATGCATATCAGTTTTTTTCACCTTCTATGAAAACTCTGCAGTGATTAACTAAAGGATTAGCAAAGTGCATGTTAACTCAGCTTTGTAAATAAGGTGAAAATGTCCAATTGTGTACAAGAGATTTTTTTTAGGGCTGGTAATGATTAAAATTTTCGTGTTCGATTAATCAAAATAATTTTTAATCGATTAATTTCGATTAATTATAACGCACATACAGATCCAACTACATTGGCCTATACACATACAGCACAGCAATGAAGTATTAAAATAAACTAGGATCACACTCATCCAGCACGTTATTAATCTCACGTGCCACACTCAATATGGCCGCCGCTTGAGTGGGGCAACTCAGAATAATAACGTGCTGGATTAGTGTGATCCTAGTTCATTGTATGACTTCATTGCTGTGCTGCATGTGTATAGGCCAATGCCTTGGCTGGCGCTCGTGCAGAAAGTTTCCAAAAAATTTTAATCGATCAAAAAGATTAACGATTAATCGAGAAATTTATCGTTAATTTGCACAGCCCTCATTTTTTTTACATGCATGTGACTGGTGATTGAAGTGAACACACCTTTGCATATGTCTTTATTCCTTTATTAATTAATAGTGAATCTTACTATTTTATTGTGATTTTACACATCGATCTATCTATTGCGTCTCTCTCTCTCTCTCTCTCTTCACTCTCTTTATCTAAGCAGCCTATGGCAGATGCTGTGCAAACACAATCATTGTTAAAAATACAAGATTATTCATTCATTTTTGAGTCCATACGTTGCTTCTTTTGTTATTTAAGCCCAGATGAAGAGGGCGATTATACAGCCCCTGAAACGTGTTGGATTTAGTAAACAATTTGTTTTAGGAATAAGCTTATATCTGGACTTGAATATTACTTAGACATAAAAACATGGCCGAGATTTTAATCCTTCTCTATACTGTTCAAAAACTGGGGGAAAAACCCCCCCGCTGTCTATAGATACACTTTTTAAATGAAATCTAATTGATAATTGTTTTTTTGTTTTGTTCCTGCATCATTTACAATAAATGCGTCGCCTAAAACATAGGAACAATGCCGCAGATATGAAACTGAAGCCTGACGCAAGTTAGCAGAAGCATATTTGTTACCAGCCGGCCAGACGGGAGGTTGTTAGAGAGTTAACACATTTTTCATACTCCCTGTGGTGTTGATGGAATGTTGTCAGAGTGTGAAAAATAAGGGAATCACTTGACAAATCCAAGTACAAGTCAAGTAGAGCACCTTTGGTCAGAAGGTCACAAAAACAACCGCAAGTACTCATGTGAAAGTGTATGAAACAGAAACAGTAATTCCACATAATGAACCTATTTCCCGTAGAAGGAAAGAAAAAAAAAAAAGAAACAAAATCATTGGCCAGAGTTACAATTTTTCTTTTGATCGTACAGAAAAAGAGAATTGACGCGGTCTGAAATATTCTCCAAATTCTAAATACTAATTGCACATCATCAGTGGAACGTTACACTAAACATTGTTCCTTGTACTTATTATAATGTTAGGACTGCGTTGTTAAATGTGCGAGGACAAGTTATAATGTTTCGTTTGATTAAATATGAAAAGATTGTTTCATTTTAATAATCGTCATGCTAAGTGTGCCAATGTTACTGTTTTCTAAATCCCAGGTCATACAGCATGCAAGTTGTTAGTCAATGTGTGGGCTGAATCAAGACAACCTGAAAGAGAAGAGTAGGATACAGAGATGAAAAGCCAGAGAACAGTAAGTCAATCGGACATTCCCACTGGTGTGAACATGTCAGATTTTTTTTGATCACTTTTGTTAGCAAAACAATGTTGCGTCAAAAGCCGAGTCCACCCAAATGGATGGTAGGTTCAGCTACACACTGTTATCTTGTATCTGTCAGACTGTCAATGGCATCGGGGAGGGAGTAAATAGCCATGTTTCTGTGTTTGCAGATGATACAAAAATAGGGAGGGTATTAGAAACGGATCGTGACAATATAACATTGCAGGAGGATCTGGATAAAATAGGGGGAGGGGCATTAATATGGCAGATGAGGTTTAATGTCGATAAATGCAAAGTAATGCACTTTCGAAATAAAAATAAACAAATGGGTTATACAATTATGGGGGTGCCGCTGGGGAAGTCAGAAATAGAAAAAGATTTGGGGGTCATTGTAGACCACAAACTGAATGGTAGCTTGCAGTGCCAGGCTGTGGTAAACAAAGCTTGCAGGGTCTTGTCCTGTATTAAGAAGGGGATGTATTGCAGAGACAAGTCTATAATTGGGCCTCTATATAGATCGTTGGTTCGGCCACATCTGGAGTACGCGGTCCAGTTTTGGTCGCCGGTACTGAGAAGGGATGTCCTTGAACTGGAGAGAGTCCAAACTAATTAGGGGAATGGAGGACCAGAGCTATGAGACGAGGCTACTGAACTTAAACATGTTTACGCTGGAAGTAAGGAGATTAAGGGGGGATATGATTTTCATGTACAAGATGTTCAATGGTGGCAGCAACATTGGCAACAAACTCTTTAAGATTAACTCCATTACAAAGACTAGAGGCCACCACCTAAAGTTGGTGGAAAGAAAATTCCAGCACAAGGGGCGAAGGGGGTTCTTCACAGTAAGAGAGGTTAGGGTCTGGAACGCGCTGCCACCGGCAGTGATTTCAGCTAAGAGTGTAGAATTGTTCAAGAAACTTTTGGACGATTTCCTGAGGGACCGTAATATCCAGGGATACCAGTATTCCTAAGAATGAGATGATGGTTTGGACTTGATGGACGTATGTCTTTATTCAACCCCAAATACTATGTAACTATGTAATGGCAACATTACCTCACAGTAGTCTGTGTCCTCATTCACAAAACCATAAAGAAAGTATCAATGTAATTGCATTTGGACTTTCCAATATCTGTTTATGGCACATTATGGAAGTCCATTGTGTTGTAATGACATGTATGATTGAAGGAGTATTGAAATATTATTCAGTCCACATATAGGTTCCCAGAGGGAGGGCTGATCTCATTGTTTGTCTCATAAATTGTTGCAACAGTTGCAGAAAATTAAATTACAAGTTTTGGATGGAGTCAGCCTTCAAATATCCATCGGAACACAAAACGTCATTTCACTACAGGGATTGTAAAGGGTCGGGAGAATTCAGTGCACATTGTTGTGTTACATAGTTACATAGTATTTGAGGTTGAATAAAGACATTAGTCCATTAAGTCCAAGTCCTTATTTCTAGTGTAAAGGTGACACTGGGGGTCTTTTGGACCCCCAGCATCACCTTAAAGAGTACCTGTCACCACCATCTGCTATCACATGGGGGGGCTTGTAAGCCCCCCCATGTGATAGCAGTCAAAGTAAAGTAAAAAAAAAACAACAGTTTTTAAAATTAAAATAAAATAAATCTAATAATAATAATAATAAAAAAATTTAAAAGTCCCCCGCCCCCGCGCGTCGCCACGTAAACACGCGTCGGGTGCGCCTACGTATGAAAACGACGAACGCGCTACACATGTTGGGTATCGCCGCGCACGCCGGAGTGAGAGCAATGATTCTAGTGCCAGTATTTTGGGGTATCTCTAAATTGATGACCTGTGGGGGCTTTTAAAGCGTCTTCTGTGGACTTCTTGTAATTCTTCATATTCCCTGATCCCTTGACTAGGTACTTGCTGGTGGTTTGGTACCAGTCAATATCTTGCCAGTAGCTAACTGCACATGAATCGCAAGCGGCTGTGACAGTACAGGAAGCAGCTGATAACAGGCTAATTTTAGGTAGATGCTTGGAGACCTCCATATCGTTCCAGGGCCATAGGTGCTTGAACTTCAGCCACCACATTCAGCGTAGTTAACAAATGGTTATGTGCTTCTATTTCCTCAATGATTCTTGTCTTCTGTAATCTATTACTAACCAAACCTCAGGAAAAGAATATTCTGTTGGCTCTATATAAATCCTGTATTATAATAATAATAATATAGGTTTTTATTAAGAGACATCAGTGGGTACAAAGTCATTCACAGACGATATGATTAATTGTCTAAGTAACAAGAAAAGCTGAAGTTTTAATCTGCTTATGTTTTGCTGGTTCCTCCCTCCACTCTCATCAATTACTGAAAACAAATGTTAATGAAATTGTAAAATAAATCCTTTCCATTCTCATTACATGCATTATTTTAGATCCAATGACATCATCACTAGGTATCAGTGCTATATAGGCAGTTCATGGCTCGTGGGAGGGATTGACATGGTGATGTACATAGCTTCCTGAAAACATGGTAGCAACCTGCTTCAGTACTCCTCTCAAGAGCCCTCAGCCCTGATGCAAGCAGTGATTGATGGGTGTTTATCAGTCTGGGGGTGTGGCTATTCCTAGGCAGACTGTATTTGAGAGCAGCCCTAGGTAACACCCACATGTAATGCTAAGCCTCCATTAATAACATAGCTAAAATCTAGTGATTGAAAGGGGGCAGGTTGGGGATTAAAGAACTAGATGATGCTGAATGTCCTCCAGCCAGGAAATGAGGGGGGCTCTGTCTGGCTTGCTGCAGCTTCTATTGCATATTGTTAGAAGCTCACAGTGTGCAGTGAAATCAGAGGAAGCTATTTCAGTCCAAGAGAGGAGTCGTTATAACTGTGCAAGACTGAAGGGAAGGTTGGAGCTCGGCTTTAATTAAATAAATTAGGGATGCACCGATACCACTTTTTAAGACCGAGTACCGATACTTTTGATCAAGTACTCGCAGATACCAATTACCGATACTTTTTCTTAAAGGGACAGGTCACATTTTTTCTAAAGCTATACAAACTAATGCTTTAAGGTCACTTTCTTAATATTATGATTCATGAGATGACGAGGGAGCATGACGCCGGCTTCCCGGCCAATCAGAATGCCTGGCGCTGCGTCATTGTACGCTGCCCGGCTTCCTGATACAGGAAGTACTCATGCTAGGTATCGGAGCATTTGGGCGAGTACGAGTACTCACCCAAATACTCGGTATCGGCACCGATACCGATACTAGTCTCGGTGCATCCCTAAAATGAATGATGAACTTTCACTCTAAACACTTCACTTGACAAATGTAAATATCACTCAGGCTGGGAATCTTTATTTTTTTGTTTTGCATGAAACGGTTACTTAACTTTAAAAGCTTTTATTTTACATAAATATTTTTTCTTAAATAGTTTAATTGAATTTCTTTTGTTTTTTTTCTGCTTTCCTAAAAAGTCACATCATACAATCTTATCATTACTGCCAACCGCAGCTAGCAGGATTTTGAGGCGCAAACACAATTATGATAATGTTTTGAAATTGACATTTACATCCCTCCAAAAAAATCCCTCATTTAATGTGCAATACATTTCACAGATTCATACAATTAGATTAGAGTGTAAGCCCTCAGGGGCAGGGCCCTCCTTACCATCTTGTCTCGATTTGTATTGTGATTGTAATGTCTTCCTTATATTGTAAAGCGCTGCGCACACTGTTGGCGCCATATATATCCTGTATAATAATAAAATCTTTAATGTATTGAAAAAAAAAATAATGAAAGATAAGGAAGGATAATAAAATGCTTTATTGAATACCACATGCGTTCTACAATTAGTAAATTGAAAAATTGCTCTGTGAATGTTTATACAGAAAATACTTTACATTTACATTATCTACACTTATAAAAATAACATCCGCTCGCCTCCAGATTTTTTTTTCTTATTTTCACATGTACAGTATTTGTAGCATAAAAACGAATGCATAGTGATTGTAAGGTAAATTCCTCTATTTTTCAGAATTTGTTTTTTTCTTATGATTTTAAGCATACTCTCCAAACTTTTTTCTACATTAGGATATGCTGAATGTGTTTAACATATGTCTCTAGGTAATATTTAATCATAGTGACAGAATACAATGTAATATCTTCACACATTGCAGTGCTATATCCTGTAAAATATTATACACATCGACTTTAACCACTTCATGACTGAGACCTTTTTTTCATTTTTTGCACCCATGTTATATTCCACATTTTAGGCTTGAAAATGACTTAATCGGCGATACCCAACATGTGTTGCGCGTTCGTCGTTTTCATACAAAGGCACCCGACGCGTGTTTACGTGGCGACGCACGGGGCACTTTAAAATTTTTTAAATTATTATTATTAGATTTATTTTATTTTAATTTTTTCTGTTTAAACAGCCCCGATGCTGCCGACGTACACTGTACGTCGTCAGTCACGAAGGGGTTAAAAGACATTGTCACAGTAAGAGGGTTTGGACTTTTAAGGTACTCCAAGGATCACACAAAACATATTTTGTTTTTATATAAAGTATAACAAATGTTATTTATAAACATATTTAAAAATGCATTGTTTTAAAAGAAAGACAACAGAAATTGCCTAAAAGAGACCATAGGATGTAGCCGCATCCTCCCACATTTTTATCTATATAACAATACTCGTTGCAATTTGCTGGATATCAGCTTCCTAGTTTTATTGTAGTCCCGTGGGAGGAAAACAGATTTCAACGCGTTTCAGATCCGCTTCTTCAGGAATAGGCTACTGTCTTTCTACAAGAAAATTATATATTTTTTATTATATACAAAATTCATAGCTTGCCTTTGCAAATACATTTAGTATTTAGTACAATTTGTTTAGTTCCATTAACTTATAATAGTTTATAGAGATGGCTGGATCCACCACTGACCATCACTCAATCATGTGATTGTGACAAGAGAAAATGCTCCCAACCACGCGTGTAAATATTACTTGTAAATAACAGTTTAGTTGATGCAAAACAAGTGACTTTGTATTTATCAAGTCCACAGACACACTGTTGGTGTTTGTACAAAGTGTTTCTTTAAGTTTCCAGCAATTGTGCAGTCTGTGCGAATCCACTTATTGCTCCGTTCAGCTCCACCACAAATGGACAACATCTCGCCGTCTCTGGTGGGCTTTATGCATTGAATACAGAACTGTACCCACACGGGGGTTAACCAGTCACAGCATGGGTCCAGGTCCACTTAGAACCCTTCAGGCTCGACGAAGCCGAACATAAAGAAATCTCGCAGTGCTTTTTACTGTAATAAAAACACTTTATTAAAATAATTAAAACCACTCGCATGCAAAATGCACCAAGATGACTGAAAAGGTGATCCCGGGCTATTCAAAGACACCGCCACTGCTTGTCCTCTATGTATGGCCCTAAGCTCCGTGCTACGTGATTGCGTCACCTCGACACCAAGGAGTTTGTTTTTTGCTTATTATATTATTATAATTATTATACAGGATTTATATAGCGCCAACAGTTTGCGCAGCGCTTTACAAAACTGAGGGAGACAATACAACTAACAATACAATTTCAATATAGGAGGTCGGAGGGTCCTGCTCATGAGAGCTTACAATCTAGTAGGAGGGATTGCAGCTGAGGATTGCTAAGAGGGTATAGCGCTGCACTGAGTGTAGATATTATATTGGACGATGTATTACATTGGAGTGCTATTATTTATTATTATTATTTATTATTATTATTATTATTATATTTTTAGACTAGGAACACAGCCCAGATAGGAAGGATAACTTGCTACAAACTTGTGGCGGGGGGAAATTGTAATTTTGTTAACTTGCTGCACATATTCCTGGCAAGTTGTAGACATCTAGTTGACACTTTTTGAATCTGTAGCAAATTTGCTTGGCAAGTCCACAGCAAGAGTCCTGCAGGTCTTAATAAGAGCTCTGGAAGCTCGCTGGTCTGGGGACTTGCAATGCAGAGATGTAATTGTGCAACAAAATTGTGAAGCTCGGCAAGTCTGCAATAGTTTAGCGAGTCATTTTCAAACTTGCAGCTCAATTGCTTGCTATCTGGGAGAGAGTTTATATAACATTGCAGAATAAAATGTAAGTGTGACTTATAACCTCAGAACATGGACGTGCTTTCAGTGTAGTGTATGGACAGGCCAGATTAGTGAAGCTCTGCAATTAGCGCTCAGTACACTGGTTTTGCATGGTGACTGCTGATGCGTGACAGTTCAAGGAGACTTAATCCAGCTGGTGAATGATTGTGCCACTCTGCCACTTAGTCTGCCGCACATTGCCATGTGTAATGGCCTCTTCATTCTTCCAAACCCTCTGAAGGTGAACTTCAAGTTGTAAATATGCCCAGAAACAAGCTCATTGGGTAAGGCGGGAAGCGGTTTGCAGAAGTCGGTAATCACCTTTCCGTTATATGACCAGTAAACTGGAAATGATTGCTTTCTTTTGGGTCATTGCATTTGCAAATTGCATTGAGATAAGCCTCTGTGTTCCAGGCTTTACAAGGGACAAATAATATCCAGTGTGCTTTTTTTCCCCTCAAAAAATAAAAATCGGTTCGGACACCAATTGCATTGAGGGAGAAAAAAAAATTGTTTTGGAAGCTGATTGAAACCATTTCATGCAGGTACGTAGTCAAATAAAGACCTATACACAGTACTGAGTTTTCATGTCGCTTCCATACGGTTTTGCTGCTTTTAAAACACAACCTGCTTTAGACAATGGCATCTTGTACAACGGCCCTTCAGCTTTGGTGAAACGATAAATCTCATCATGCATCTGCCTCTAGAACTCATGCCTGTGGCTGTCAGAGTCTTGCAATGCCTCATGGGACTTGTAGTTTGGCCAAAGTTTGGCTAGGCATGGTGTACAGCTTAGCGTTTTATTGCAGCCAAAAAAAACGCATGCTCTGCTTTGCAAGTAAGCAGTGATAGCCAGTCATGAAAATATGCTTTGCAATGCACCGGGAATGATTCTATAGTCAGAAATGACTGAACATTTACAGGGTTATTCACAAAAGCGTGCAGAGTTCGGAGGCGGCAGAGAAGTGAACAATCTAGAACAACATCGCTGAACTGGCAAGTGAGCTGAAATGGAGAATGTTGTCCTAGATCGTTCACTTCTCCGGCCTTCTCCGAACTCTTCACCCTTTTAGAGAATAACCCTGTTTGTTTGTTTTTTAGATCATTGCTGTCCAGAGACTTGTCACTTTTATGACATCATCATGAAAACATACATTAGTAAAGGATAGTATATAGTAGAAAATAGATTGTTCTCTGAGTAACAGTTAAAAAGTATTCCTGCGGTGACATTCAGAAAAGTTCATTTCATCATCGTGCATGCTTCACTTTGCTTCACCATTTTTTAAAATAATATGTAATTCTGCATTTTGAGCTCTAGGGGGCAGTGATAGTTTAACAAACCTGGAGAACATTGGCGATGCATCTTGATATCCAGAAGTTATGACCCAGGCAGGCTGTAGATTTCTCATAAAATTGTTAATAATAAAAAGAGAATGATATATAACATTATTATATTTTAATGCTGGATATGGAATTATGAACTGTTATGAACACTGACGCTGTGTCTAAATGAAGATTCCATAGTTGGCTTCAGAGACTTTTGAAGTGACCTTTATGGCATCAAACAATTTTTGTCCAGTAGGGCTCAATGGAGGGTTATAACGCTGCTGCATATTTTAAGAAGCACGTTAGGTTATCGATGATGCCTACAAAGTTTAGTGTTTTACTGGCCTCCTTTACAAAATTACATTTGTCACAGAACTGGTGTCACACTTTAGAACTAAACTCCGGGAGATAAAATTGACCCTTGTAGTAGGTGTCCGAAGCAGAAAAAATGGACAAGTGTGAGGATTTGAGGGACTTTTGACAAGGACCAAATTGTGATGTCTAGACGACTGGGTCAGAGCAACTCCAAAACTGCAGCTCTTGTGGGATGTTCCTGGTTTGCAGTGGTCAGGATCAACCAAAAGTGGTCCAAGGAAGGAAAAACGGGGAACCAGGAACAGGGTCGTGGGTGGCCAAGGCTCATTCATGGACATGGGGAGGGAAGTCTGGCCCGTGTAGCCCGATCCAATGGAAGAGATACTGGAGATCAGATTGCTGAATTTTGAACATGTTCAAGCGGACCGTTACACTCAGAAATAAAATTCTATCTATGAATGACGATTATCAAGAACATAGACATGTCAGGTGTAAAATGCTTTGATTTTGAAATATGCATGGTCACATGTCCAAAACAGTAAAAACAGAAAAAATGGCAAGCGCACTACTGTGGTGGTGGCTGGTAATGGTTGTGGGTGAGCAAGCTTCTAAAACAGGGAGAGGAACCCTGTGCATAGATATGAAGAAGGCAAAAAAGGAGCGCTACTACCCAGGAATGTGTATTACTTAGTAGGTCGGTTTGTGAATAAATTACAATGTAATACATGGAAGATTTTTACATACATATCTCCCATGTATTACATTGTAATTTATTCACAAACTGACCTACTAAGTAATACACATTGCTGGGTAGTAGTGCTCATGGTCACATGTGCCAGAAATCCAGGAAGTAAAAGGAGATCTAGTAATCTGCCCTTAGTAAACATGGCCACTGTCAGAAGACTGGGAAAGAAAAGAGAAATAAGGAATGCAAAGAATACAAAGCCGGCAATAGAAGCATGTGATTGTAGATTGTCATCACTTTAAAGTTTCTGTGAGATTTTACTGAGTTTACATAAAGTTTAAATTGGTCAGCTAAACAGAATAGATAAATGCTGTAAGATTGTAATTGTTTGTGTTCTGGGGTTCACATTTGGGAGTGAAGAGGGTACAAGTGCTTCATGACATGCTCTGTAGTGTTCTTTGTTCTTGCTTGCAGAATGCAAACCTTTAAAGGAGAACTATGAGGGGCGTGCTTTTCACTCACCTCATAGTTCTAGCTGACGTGTGACAATGAGACTGTCACAGGTCGGCTCAGTAGATCAGGAGGTGAGCGAGCACATACCGGCGTTCGCTCACCTCTCGATCTCGAGCTGGATTCCCCCCTCCCCGCTCCGATCCGCCAGCGCTGACTGGCGGAACGGACGGGGGAAGGGGCGGGTACAGCTGGCTCTGCCTCTAGATAGGCAAAGCCAGCTGTCAGTCACGCAGCTGGGCGGATCCCGGCATAATTGTCGGGATCCGCTTCAGCTGCGGCGTCTCAGTATACCGCGAGCTGTAGCTGTATACTGAGCCTAGGGTGACGGGAGGACGCTAGTTTGTGTCCTCCCGTTACCCTAAGGAGAACTATGGGGAAAAGCCCTAACCCCATAGTTCTCCTTTAATCACTTCTGTGTGGTCACTTCAGTGTAAGGTGGAGCGGATGCTCTTGCATGTAAAGTGGCATTAGAAGAATATTACCTTTCGGCTGATGCATTTCTATAGGCAACGCTTTCCTCTAATGTTCATAAATGAGCTCTACTAAACATGAATCAGTGTCCTTGGGGCCCGATCACCTTCCTGTAAAGATTATGATGTCTTCTGTGTTCTTTGTCAGCTGTTTATCTTGCAGTATGTGACTCTGAAATAGAAGATTGGACGGGGTATCTGTAGCATGGCTTTAGTCTCGTTATGTACAAAAGTGTATAACATATATATTGCATGCTTGTCACAGCTGTCTCCATTGTCTTTGACCTCTGATTTTCCGCACTTAGCAGACACAATGAACATAATCTTCTCATTGCTATTAGGACTATGTGTGGAAGTGCTATGTGCCAGTCTCCTCTTTTACCTCCATGGTCCAGTGACCTTTTTCTGCGGTCGTGATGACAGAAGTCTTGTTTGTCTATTCTCACCTGCACTCTGGTCACAATATTTCTCAGCGGGACTGTCCTGCTCACCCGATCATCACTTTAAACTGATTTTCTCGAAGGCCATGCTCCTTATAATCCGACCTAAGCTCATTTGTCTTAACAACTCTTCTGAGCTATTGAGTGAACTATGAAAGTTGCATTTAAGTCCACCTGCCAGTTCCAGTTGTCAAGCTGTGCACTTCTGCACTTCTGTAAATGCTACAACCATTGTGTTTCACATTTGGGACTGTTGAGGGTAATACTGAAGCTGAGTGATGTAATTAAATGCATTCTTGTATTTTTGGTATAACTTCAAAATGGGGGAACTGTTCATTTTATGAATGAAACATGCGCTTGGTTTCTGCACCCTTCGCCTAAGAAGTTACATTCAACTGCTAAATGGTTATTCGATTGGTTTACTTAAAGGAAAACTCCACTTTCATTAAAAAATAATAGTATAGTACTGTTGGTTATGGGTTTAGATGAAGCACAGAGATGTTACGGAATGCTGAATTAAGTTTTACTTGCTTAGAAGAACATTGTATACATGTATATAGGAATACAGCATTGTGCAGGAAACATATACAGTAAACTCTCTGTGATCTGGTATTCAGCTAACTAGAGCGCAAAAAATAAATCGCCTGTGTACTCATTGTTCTGCCGACTTCTAAGAGAGGGAGAGCGGGCTCTGGAGAATGGAAAGGTACAGAAACGGGCCGGAAAGTGCTGTTATCCTGTAAACGGGTGTCTGATCGATCGTTTGAGAAAGTGCTGTTATGCTGTGAACAATCGCCACCTAGTGATCACTCCCAGTACTGCAATGTAATGCTAATTGTTTAAAGCAGGGGTGCCCATTAGGTAGATGGTGATCTAGCAGTAGCTCTCAAAGCTGATGCTGGTAGATCAGGAAGGGGGGGGGAATGGCAGCCCCTTTATTCCATTTTGGTATATTCATTTAGCTGTGCACACATGATTACCTATTAGCCTGAGTCTGCTGAGCCGAGCTCCCCGACACCTTTCTGGTGGATACTGGTGGTTGAAATGCTATGTATTACATCAAAGAATACTGGTTTACACAGCCTGTTGCAAAATGCAGCAAGGTGAGCCAGGAGAGAGAGAGGGGAGAGATGGACAGGAGAGAGAGCGAAGAGAGACAGCCAGGGGAGAGAGCGAGGAGAGACAGCCAGGAGAGAGAGTGAGGAGAGACAGCCAGGGGAGAGAGAGCGAAGAGAGACAGCCAGGAGACAGAGCCAGGAGAGACAGCGAGGGAGAGACTGGAGAGAGAGCCAGGAGAGAGCGAAGAGAGACAGCCAGGGGAGAGAGCGAAGAGAGACAGCCAGGAGACAGAGCGAGGAGACACAGCGAGGGAGAGACCGTGGAGAGACAGCCAGGAGAGAGAGCAAGGAGAGACAGCTAGGAGAGAGAGAGGGAGGGTTTTTTTCATTGGTAGATCTCATGTAGCTGGTCATTTGAAAAGTAGATCTTAACACAAAAAATTGTTGGCACCCCTGGTTTAGAGTACAATATACTGTTATGGTATGGTATAGTATAGTATAGTATGGGGGTATAGCATTAGTTAAACCCTTTTTTAATAGTAACTCTCAAGCAATCAGAAGCTACATTTACCCAGGATCTACCAATGCCCGTGGATGCCGCATAACGAGGAATTTACTGTATATAGGAAAACTTCCGGTATCATAGATAAGCATGCACATAGAGAGAGAGACTAACACTGCACTACAGCGCCATCTACAGCTCAAACATATCAGTATGTGCTATTGTATTTCCAACAGGTATAATAGAAGTATAATAATAATATCATATAAAACTGATACACAAGCCGTTTTGTAATGAAATATGATTAAAAATTAACTTTCAACTTCAATTTGTAGCAGCTGCAATTTTCTAAAACTGTTCATGGCAAGATGGCAACCTGGAGGCATTCTGTAAACTGTTGGTGTATGGGCCACCCCCAGAAATGTAATTTCCTGCTTGTGTGGTTGGCTCACAGATTTCTGCATTTCTACGAATAAACTTTTTGGCATCCCCTTCAATAGAATTTCAATTTTCGGGTTAAAGGAGAACTATGGGGTCAGGGGTTTTCCCCATAGTTCTCCTTAGGGTAACGGGAGGACACAAACTAGCGTCCTCCCGTCACCCTAAGCTCAGTATACCGCGAGCGACAGCTCGCGGTATACTGAGACGCCGGAGCCGATCCCAACATCGATGTCAAGATCCGCCCAGCTGCGTGAGTGACAGCTGGCTCTGCCTATCTAGACGCAGAGCCAGCTGTACCCTCCCCCGTCCGTTCCGCCAGTGAGCGCTGGCGTATCGGAGCGGGGAATCCAGCCCCTCCCCTGTCACGGCAGAGAGCAGTGACAGGATCGAGAGGTGAGCGAGCGCCGGTATGTTCCCTCATAGTTTTACTTTAACTACTTATAAAGCTCTCCTGATTTTAACCGTGAAGGTGCACCAGGTGGTAATAACAACCCCAGACCATTCCATGTGAAAATCAGACCCCTTCCATTCAGGAATCGATGGGGGAAGGACATGATGAAACAAGCAGATCTTTCTTCACGACAGCCCCCAAATTTCTTCACGACAGCCTCCAAAACGCGTTGGCTCTGTAAATAATTTGTCTGCACTTTAATATTATGATGCGTCTTTTCAATTCTAGGCTCGCTCATCCTTTATCACAACCAAGGTGGCCGCAGAAATTGTTTGGTGTGTAGAAACTCCCAGACCAATATTTAAATTCCTTCGAGGTACATCATCACCATACCATCAGATGATACCAACTGAAAGGTTACAGCACCATTAACCTACTCTCACAGAAGCCTGACAGAGGTTCTAAACCCCTCAGCTCTCTGTCCAAATAAAAAAATAAATTACGCCTTCAGTTATACTTTAAAACAAAACGCACTTATCCTGTAGGGTGACATCACCGCTTCCACCCTCCGCATGCACAGACGAATACCTACCCAGTTCTGATGGACCTGCCCTACATTGATTGTCTACATCCTCTGGCGGAGGTCTCCTCCTGGCTGTGCCCATGCAGTGCATCCCTATTAACCTCTATGGGGCTTGTTTACTTCGGCCTCTCCGTTGGGAGATGAGCCCCATAAAAGTCAGTGGGGATGTACTGCACAAGCACGACCGGGAGAAGGAGATGTTCACTGCAGGATGTAAACAATCAACTAAGGCCGGGATCGTTGGACCTCGGTAAGTGTTTGTCTGTGCATGAGGAGGGAGGGAGCAGGGACTACACATTAAGGCCCCGTTCACACTGAGCGATTTATCGCGCGATTTTTGCAGCGATATCGCTCATATTTCCACGTGATATCGCTCTATGTAGCTTCTCCAATCCCTTTCAATGGAGCTGTTCACATCTCGTCGCTCAATATCGCTTGTAGCTCGTCGCTGGTAGCTTGTCGCTCCTACATGACCCTTGTTTCGAGCGATATTGCTCCTGATTGCATACAGCCCAATAGGAAAAAGCCGCGCAATATTTGTCGCGCGATTTGCATTTTGCGCGATATCGCGCAAATGCTTGCATCAAAAGAGCATTGAATGGCGGCAAAATCCGCTCCAAAAAGGGTCCTGCTGTAGCGACACACGACCCGCGACAGCAGGACCATTTGCCCCATTGCCAAGCATTGGAGCCGCAATATCGCGGGAAGTACCGCGCGATAAATCGCTCAATGTGAACGGGGCCTAAGGCCCCATTCACACTGAGCGACATGAAAATCGCGCGATATTGAGCGACTTGTCGCGCAACTTTTTCCTATTGGGCTGTATGCAATCAGGAGCAATATCGCTCGAAATCGCTTGAAAAAAGGGTCATGTAGGAGCGACAAGCTACAAGCGACGCGCTACAAGCGATATTGAGCGACGAGATGTGAACAGCTCCATTGAAATGGATTGGAGAAGCTACATAGAGCGATATCGCGTGGAAATATGAGCGATATCGCTGCAAAAATCGCGCGATAAATCGCTCAGTGTGAACGGGGCCTGAAGGGGTATAAAGGATTAGTGCACCTCGTTTCAAAGTGCACTTATCCTTTGACTCTCTTAGGAACCACATTGGGGCTCCAGTTGGCAATAGAGAGCTGCCAAACTGCAGCAACCATTACGATAAAGTCAGAACTACCACCAAGCTTTGCTTCCAGCGCTCCACCATCCCAATTCAGAAAAAAAACTCTAAAGCATGTCAGTTGCCTGAGTACAAAAGCCCTCAGATTTTTCCCTTACCAACCAATTAGATCATTTTCTTCACTCCTAAATTATACAATATACTCTACTCTCCGGCTTCAAACCTATATGGGTTGGACTTGATCTATATGGGTTGGACTTGATGGACGTATGTCTTTATTCAACCCCCAAATACTATGTAAAAAACCCTTTTGTGTAAAAATATTCCATCAATATTGCATTAAGTCCAATTAGACGTATGATGAGAAATAAATAATTGTATCAATTTCCAGTGAGTCATCTTTATAACGCAGTGTTTAGTCTGTGGTCACGGCTTGCTCTCCTCTCTAGGGAACACCTTATGTGGGCCATGAAGTCTTACTAATTAACTGAAATAACAATAGCACATTGTCTGCTTCTGTTCGGAGTGTTTCCCTGTCTTGTCCTGGGCCACTTGGATTACATTGAGGTCTATAAAACAGTTTCTAAAATAAATGACACAGTTGTCAGCATTGTTTGGGCCTCTATTTTTATAACACAGAGATTAGCAGGAAGCTTCCTGATGAAAACTTTGCTATGTCGTGCCACTTGGCATTATTTTGTTTTATCTGTAACGTTATGCGTGAAATTAAAGTTGTATCCATTCTACTGCTGGTGTAGAGCAGAGGTTCTCAATGTGTGGTACTGGTATCTCTAGAAGGTTCAAGGGGTTCTCCTGCATGTCACATCAAACTCGGTATACTAAACTGAAGATAATAAATCTTATACTGAGCAAGCTGAGTTTGTTATTTTTGGTTATTTAAAAAGCTTAAAATGTATCTTTGTTTGTTATATCATTCGAAACAATCCATGAAGGTTTTTAATAATGCTAAACATTGTGTTGCCATGACAGCCAGTTACCTGTCATGAAAAATGATGAATGTTTTCCTCGCCTGAGACTCGCACATAAGGAAGCAAAGCCCCGCTCCTCTAACAAGATGGCCGCCTCCACACAGGGATGCAATGCAGAACAACATTTCTATATGATACCCAGCATAATATAGTTTTATATGTAATTTTCTATTTTGTATCACTATATATATAGCTCTGATATTGCTTTTATAAATAACACATTTACAGCCCTGGTGAAGGGGAAATTAAATTAAAATATGATTGCACCAAAATAAAAGATCTTTGAAATAAGAATCATTCCTCCATCTATTTCTATGCAATGATTGGAGTAGAGATTTCACCATTTGCTGTACAGTATTTTACAAAGCAGAACAAGGCAAGGGAAGCCAGTAATGGGGACAGACCAGCTGCAGGGGGACCACAAGAAATACTAGTGGCTGGTCCTTTTGTCCGCAGCTTCCAGGATTCATATTGAACAAATATGTGGATTGGGAACATTTGCACATTAGAAGAATGGAAAATGGCAGTAAATCCTTACCTGTCATAGAAACGTTTTATCTTTTTAGCACAGGGGCTTCCCACAAATTATAGGAAGAGTCCCAGGAAATCTTTTCACATGGGTCTAATACCTGGGAGTTTCTTCTTGTACCATATGGTACATGCTGTATTCCAATTGTTGGTATATCACGTGCTATGTTATGACATGCATTCACAGTGCTAATGTATTATTTGTGTGGCTATTGATTGGAATTGCAAATAGTTCAAACTGAAGAGGTATGCCAAATGGTTTATGTACAGCTGACTTCCTGTTCCAAAATCCATAACTAACCTTTTCAGTCAAGAGAGGTCACCAATAGTGGGGTACGGGCTTTACTTCTGTACAGGGCCCCATATGGTCAGCAGGGGGGTCCTGGCCTGGCAGAGGGTGCCTATGGGTGGCTCCAGTGCAGTGTCTGCTTGGAGACTCCTTTCTGCCCGGGCTGGCTCCCCTTTCCATAGATGCCAGGTGGGTTCAAGAGCTTCTTGGACAGCCAGGCTTGGTGCACACAAAGCTCCCACAGCAACTACCACAGACAGGGCCGGATTTACTCCCCCTGCCGCCCCAAGGCCAGGTTCCACAATACGCCCCCCCCCCTCCCCGGTTCACAGTGTCACTGTGCACTGAGAGGCGTGAAGTGCCGGGAGAGGGGGGCAGATGAGAGGAAATCTGTGTCACGCTCAAAAGTTCCAGTGTAAATGTCGGTGGGGGGGGTCCATGTCATGTAGACTATACATGGCTCCATGATATCTAATGGCGACCCTGCTAACATGCAACAGCAGGCCCCATTCACACTTGGCATGCATGATAATGTGTTTGTCACACATCAGCATAGGGCAGCCCATTCATTTAAGCTGTGAGCTTCTGCGTTTTTGACAAAATGCATTTTCATGTGTTAACGTGCATCTTGCCTGCTGCTTTTGGGGTGCCACCAACAAAAAATGGCACTGCAAGCGCTACACACGTGAATGCTCTTAAAATGGCACAATTTCAGCAAGTGTAAATGAGGCTGTAGACCGCACGCTGAGCTTTGATACATAATATCCAACAATTGCAGTGCAGAGCTTTGTAACTCACAGTTATTGTATACAATATATTATGTATACAATGTATACAGTTATATGAAGTATTTATTTTAATTTATGGGTCTTCAAATTATTTCAAATTGCAACTGTTGAACATGTTAATGACCCCCGGGGTCCTCTGGTGTATATATTTGTGTTGAGAAAAGTTTGGATGGATGGAAGGGGATGTCTTATGAGGTTGGCTGAGTGGAGATGAGTGCACTAATGGTGTTTTGACGTATTGTTTCAGGAACAATTTGCGTGACTCAGGAGAATTACTAAGCAGCTGTTGAACTCCTGATTCAGAAGAATGAGGTGCGGAGGGAGGAGAGGGGGCATCATAACTATGCTCTGCACAGGGGCACACACAATGCCTTTTCATATTGTCGCTCACTCTGTGTTAAATTGTTAAGTGGAAAAAGGACAAATGGAAAGTGAACAACAAAAAGGTGTAAATGGACAAGTCAGGCGTGTGGTTTGAGTATATTTAGAAAGGCGAATTGAAGGGGAGGTCACGGGGACTAAAGCTGGAGCTTTGAAGGGGGTTCTGGTTACTGCACTGTACAGTTTTTAACCCTATTTAAATGTTTGCTCAGCTAGCAAAAATCGTATGACTTCGAGGTTAACTATAATGAGCACACGTGAACATCAGATGTGATTGTAAATCTGTGAAGAGATTTTCCTGTATGTTGGCAAGTCTCTGCTCAGTGATAGTTGTTTTTTCTCCATAGAATAGGATATTATCTTTTCCCAGCATGCTCTGCATGATACAATGCACTTACATAATCAATAATTTTACATTTCATCGCATGTTTCCGGGCATTGGAAAGCACAATTAGTCAACTATCTTATGAACTATCTTAGGTGTAGAAGTACCATAGTACATAATGTTAAGAAAAAGTATCGGTAATTGGTATCTGCGAGTACTTGACCAAAAGTATCGGTACTCGTACTCGGTCTTAAAAAAGTGGTATCGGTGCATCCCTAATAAATACAGTGTTTCCCCGAAAATAAGACATTATATATACAAATATTTTTTTATTATATATACAAATATTTTTTTTGGCTCAAAAAAACACACTAGGTCTTATTTTCGGGGTAGGTCTTATTTTTTATTTTTTTTTCCAATGTACAACAATCCACACTTATTCATGTACAAAAATATGGTGATCAGGGGTGCTGTACCTTTCCAAGAGCAATTTGCTAATCAATCGCTGGCCAGAATGAACGAAGCGCACTTTCACTATGGATTCCTCACAGGCGGAACGCATTTGGCATCACTCCGCCTGTGAAGGGAGCTGGCACTATAGAGGAGGCATCGGCTTATGCGGCTCTGCTCCCTCCAGTGCCGCCTCGTTTCCTCTAGCGCCGGCATCGTTGGCACCACTGATTCCCTCCTGACTCTCCCGCAGCTCTTCAAGTTCCCCCTTATGCCACCATCGGCCCTGGGAATGGTCACAACTAGGTCTTATTTTCGGGGTAGGTCTTATTAAATCAGGCAGGGACCCGAACGATAAGCAACTATCACTGAGCAGAGACTTGCCAACATACAGGAAAATCTCTTCACAGATTTACAATCACATCTGATGTTCACGTGTGCTCATTATAGTTAACCTCGAAGTCATACGATTTTTGCTAGCTGAGCAAACATTTAAATAGGGTTAAAAACTGTACAGTGCAGTAACCAGAACCCCCTTCAAAGCTCCAGCTTTAGTCCCCTTATTTGAACAATTCCCAAAAATAGTACTAGGTCTTATTTTCGGGGTAGGTCTTATTTTTGGGGAAACAGGGTAACAGCAGCTGGGTCACCGCTCCTATAGGCGGTCAGGTGTGGACAGAGACTACATCCTTACTGAAAGATGGAATTAGCCAATGATTTAGGAAAATCCAATTAAAAGGCTTCAGATGAAGGGAAACCTTTAAATATCACTTATTCGCTAGAAAGGTGGCTAATTAACTTTAAATCCACCTTGAAATCTTTGACATGTATATCCCTTTCCTGTGACGGCTCCATAAAGGCCGCCCCTCCTACAGAGAGGCCCCTTGTATTATAAATGTCCCACTTGCTTGTTATTAGCGTTTGATCTGTCAGCAGTATTTGCTACAGTGGAACAAGAAATCTTAATTGAGTATTTGAACTAATGCAGGACGCATAAAGCAGTTCTTAAGTCTCCTAAATCCTTGACCAGAGTCCCCTCCTCGATGGCCGGGGTGGGCTCTGACTCACGGCTCTCCCCATCCGGGATGACAACTTGATTATCAAAGTTCTTGTATACTAAGGCAAAAATATATTTAAAATGAAAAAAATAAATAAATATATACTTGAAAGGAAACGAGTGGGTTTTGGTCATTTTCATTGAATAAAGGATAAGTGCAACTTAAACAAAGTTCACTTATCCTTCGGGTCCCTGCATGATTTAATAATAATTGAATGAATGGTTTAGGTTTATCCTCCTATTACAAAGCTTTGATATATCTATAGATACATTTAAAGGAGACCGTACAGAGATCGTACATTTAGATTGTATAGAATATGGATAGCTTAAAGTGACACTAAATTTAGGAGATAAATCTTAAAAATCCCTCCTAGTCCCTGAACTCTGAGCAACAATGTATCTTATTTGTGTGTCACTCTGCTGGAGATCCTCCAATCAGCTCTGACACTGTCCTTCCTTCTGGACGGTGACTACTTCTGTTCCCCATGGCCCCTGTGTGTGTTGTAGAGTAGTCACCGCTCCAAGCTACCCCCCGGGATGGACTACAATCTCATGTTTAGTTTACAAATTTGTATTGAGACTGTAGATATCCACAATAGCAAGTGAGAGGAAATCCCTCCAAAAAGAGGCAAATCCCTGGTGGTCAGCAGTGTCACTAGAACTAGTGACCCCATTGAAAGATTTTCCATATTTTCCTGTTCTGGTGACAACCCAAAATTTGGCATTTTCCTATGGTTACCAGGACAAATAGAGAGCGTGAATCACCCTAACGGGGACACAGATAGCAATAAATACCTGACATGGGATCTAATCCCTCTCCAAGTTATCCAAAACTAGAAAACAGTTTTGGATTCAGTTGCACTTTAAGTAAAGGGACTTGGAGCATACACAGGGTGTCTTCTCTCCATCAAAGGTAGATCAAGCAGTGGGGGAGAGAAGGAAAGGAA
The DNA here is from genome assembly GCF_000935625.1 of Nanorana parkeri. Classification (NCBI taxonomy): domain Eukaryota; kingdom Metazoa; phylum Chordata; class Amphibia; order Anura; family Dicroglossidae; genus Nanorana; species Nanorana parkeri. The sequence continues at coordinate 45,526 of NW_017308266.1, read as the reverse complement.
GTATAAGCGGCTGCGGGTAGATGTGCATTAAAGTGAACGTGTTACTGTTCTCTGAATAGGCTCAGCACAGGTTTATTTTAATTTCAATAACTTTTTATTGAGCATTTTCAATGATACAAAGAAGAGTATATACTATTGAACAACAATTCAGGTCTTTTCAGGACCACATGAACAAACCATATGAAGAAAGGAAGATAGACATAGTATGTCTAGCACAGGTTTATTTTAAAGTATAACTGAAGCGGAAACTTTTTTCTTTATTTGTGGATAGAGGAGGAAATAGATAAAACCACTGTCTGTTTTTTTTTTCTTTTCTCTGTCCAGTTGAGTGGATTTACCTTCACTTCCTGTCCTGTAAACTCAGCAGGAAGTGAGAAGAAATCTCTCCAAAGTGAGCTAAATTCCCTCTTAGACAGTTGTCCTGGCTGAAATGTTTATCTTCTACTTGTTCTGGTGACAACTGCAAATTTTGGATCGTCCATCACTTTCTGTCTTGCTAACAATGATCCCCAGAGAGGGTGAATCGCCCCAGCAGGGACACAAACAGCAATATAAACCTAACAGAGGGTCTAATCCTTCCAGACCCCAACTAAAGCAAGAAAAATGGACTTTAGATACACTCTATGTAAAGCTGTGTCACCTCTGCGGTAATTAGGAAGAGAAATAAGTATCTGATCGGGTCATGTCTCACATACCAGTAATACATCACTATTGCTGCCTGGAGCTATTAGTAGTTATCAATATTGCAGAATTATTAGTGTAATGCGGCAGATTTAGTGATGACCCCCCCGATGTATCTCATAGTTCAGAAATTGATGGCTGAGGGTTTGCTAAATCTGACTCTGCTACCATGTTAAAGGAGAACTATGAGGGC